>NW_027480564.1:300000-600000 GCF_051401765.1 Calliopsis andreniformis
ATTGAGCATTGAGGATTGAAGATTGAGGACTGGCGATTGAGGATTGAAGATTGAGGATTAAGGATTGAGGATTGGGAATTGAGGATGTAGGATTGGAGATTGATTATTGAGGATTGAAGATTGAGGATTGAGGATTGAGGATTGGGTATTGAGGATTGAAGAATGAGGATTGAGGATTGAGGACTGAGAATTGAGGGTTGAGGATCTAGGATTGAAGATTGAGGACTGAGGATTGAGGATTGAGGATTGAGGATTGAGGATGGAGGATGAGGGCTGAGGGTTGAGGATTGAGGTTTGAGTATTGGGTCCTGAGAATTCAGTATATTCTATTGAGTATTGACAATTGAGGATTGGTGGTTGAGTATTGAGGACTGAGGATTGAGGCTTGAAGGTTGAGTATTGAAGATTCAGGATTGGGGTTTGGGGACTGAGGATTGAGGATTGAAGATTGAGTAATAGGGATTGAAGATTGAGGATTGAGGATTGAGGATTGAGGATTGAGGATTGAAGACTGAGGATTGAGGGTTGAGGATTGTGTATTAAAGATTGAGTATTGATCACTGAGGATTGAGGATTGAGGATTGAGTGTTGAGGATTGAGGGTTGATGATTGAATATTGAGGATTGAAGATTCAGAATTGATGATTAAGGATTGAGGATGGAGGACGAAGGCTGAGTGTTGAGGATTGAGGATTGAGGACTGAGGGCAGAGGATTGAGGATTGAGAATTGAGGATTGAGGATTGAGGATTGAGGATTGAAAATTGAGTATTGAGGATCGAAGATTGAGGATTGAGGATTGACGATTGAGGATTGAGGATTGAAGATTGAGTATTGAGGATTGAAGATTGAGGATTGAGGATTGAAGATTGAGTATTGAGGATTGAAGATTGAGGATTGAGGATTGAGGATTGAGGATTGAGGATTGAAGATTGAGGATTGAGGATTGAGGATTGAGGATTGAGCATTGAGGATTGAAGATTGAATATTGATGATTGAAGATTGAGGATTGACGATTGAGGGTTGTGGATTGAGGACGAGGACTGAGGGTTGAATATTGATGATTGAGTTCTGAGGATTGAGGATTGAAGATTGAAAATTGAGGCTTGAGGATTGAGGATTGAGGATTGAGGATTGAAGATTGGATATTGAGGATTGAAGATTGATGATCGAGGATTGAGGACTGAGGATTGAGTCTTGAAGGTTGAGTATTGAAGATTCAGGATTGAGGTTTGAGGACTGAGCATTGAGGATAGAAGATTGAGTATTAGGGATTGAAGATTGAGGATTGAGGATTGAGGATTGAGGATTGAGGATGATGTCTGAGGGTTGAGGAGAGAGGTTTGAGGACTGAGGACTGAGGATTGAAGACTGAGGGTTGAGGATGAGGGCAGAGGGTCAGGGATTGAGGTTTGACGACTGAGGATTGAGGATTGAGGATTGAGAATTGAGGATTGATGATTGAGGATTGAAGATTGAGGATTGGGTATTGAGGATTGAAGAATGAGGATTGAGGATTGAGGATTGAGGATTGAGGGTTGAGGATCTAGGATTGGAGATTGATTATTGAGGATTGAAGATTGGGGATTGAGGATTGAGGATCGAGGATCTAGGATTGGAGATTGATTAATGAGGATTGAAGATTGAGGATTGATGATTCAGGATTTAGAGTTGAGAATTGAGGATGAGGTCTGAGGGTTGAGGATTGAGGTTTGAGAAATGAGGATTGAGGATTGAGGATTGAGGATTGAAGATTGAGTATTGAGAATAGAGGATTGAGGATTGAGGATTGAGGATTGAGAATTGAGGATGAGGACTGAGGGTTGAGAATTGAGGTTTGAGAAATGAGGATTGAGGATTGAGGATTGAGGATTGAGGATTGAGGGTTGAGGATCGATGATTGAGTATTGAAGATTGAGTATTGATCACTGAGGATTGAGGATTGGGGATTGAGGATTGAGGATTGAGGATTGAGGATTGAGGATTGAAGATTGAGGATCGAGGATTGAGGACTGAGGATTGAGGCTTGAAGGTTGAGTATTGAAGATTCAGGATTGAGGTTTGAGGACTGAGCATTGAGGATTGAAAATAGAGTATTAGGGATTGAAGATTGAGGATTGAGGATTGAGGATTGAGGATTGAGGATGATGTCTGAGGGTTGAGGAGAGAGGCTTGAGGACTGAGGACTGAGGATTGAAGACTGAGGGTTGAGGATGTGGGCAGAGGGTCAGGGATTGAGGTTTGACGACTGAGGATTGAGGATTGAGGATTGAGAATTGAGGATTGATGATTGAGGATTGAAGATTGAGGATTGGGTATTGAGGATTGAAGAATGAGGATTGAGGATTGAGGATTGAGGATTGAGGATTGAGGATCTAGGATTGGAGATTGATTATTGAGGTTTGCAGTTTGAGGATTGAGGATTGAGGATTGAGGATCTAGAATTGGAGATTGATTATTGAGGATTGAAGATTGAGGATTGATGATTGAGGATTGAGAATTGACTAATGAGGATGAGGACTGAGGGTTGAGGATTGAGGTTTGAGAAATGAGGATTGAGGATTGAGGATTGAGGATTGAGGATTGAGGATTGAGGATTGTGTATTAAAGATTGAGTATTGATCACTGAGGATTGAGGATGGAGGATTGAGGGTTGAGGATTGAGGGTTGATGATTGAATATTGAGGATTCAAGATTGAGGATTGATGATTAAGGATTGAGGATGGAGGATGAGGGCTGAGTGTTGAGGATTGAGGTTTGAGGACTGAGGACAGAGGATTGAGGATTGAGAATTGAGGATTGAGGATTCAGGATTGAGGATTGAAAATTGAGTATTGAGGATTGAAAATTGAGGATTGACGATTGACGATTGAGGATTGAGGATTGAAGATTGAGGATTGAGGATTGAGGATTGAGCATTGAGGATTGAGCATTGAGGATTGAAGATTGAAGCCTGGGGATTGAGGATTGAAGGTTGAGAATTAAGGATTCATGATTGTGTATTGAGGATCTAGGATTGGAGATCGATTATTGAGGATTGAAGATTGAGGATTGAGGATTGAGGATTGAGGATTGAGAATTGAGGATGAGGACTGAGGGTTGAGGATTGAGGTTTGAGGAATGAGGATTGAGGGTTGAGGATTGAGGATTGAGGATTGAGGATTGAGGATTGGGGATTGAATATTGAGTACTGAGGATTGAAGATTGAGGATTGAGGATTGAGGATTGATGATGGAGGATGAGGGCTGAGGGTTGAGGATTGAGGTTTGAGTATTGAATCCTGAGAATTCAGGATATTCTATTGAGTATTGGGAATTGAGGATTGATGGTTGAGTACTGAGGACTCAGGATTGAGGATTGAAGGTTGAGTATTGAGGATTCAGAATTGAGGTTTGAGGGCTGAGGATTGAGGATTGAGGATTGAGGATTGAGGATTGAGGATTGAGGGTTGAGGATCGATGATTGAGTATTGAAGATTGAGTATTGATCACTGAGGATTGAGGATTGAGGATTGAGGATTGAGGATTGAGGATTGAGGATTGAGGATTGAAGATTGAGGATCGAGGATTGAGGACTGAGGATTGAGGCTTGAAGGTTGAGTATTGAAGATTCAGGATTGAGGTTTGAGGACTGAGCATTGAGGATTGAAGATAGAGTATTAGGGATTGAAGATTGAGGATTGAGGATTGAGGATTGAGGATTGAGGATGATGTCTGAGGGTTGAGGAGAGAGGTTTGAGGACTGAGGACTGAGGATTGAAGACTGAGGGTTGAGGATGTGGGCAGAGGGTCAGGGATTGAGGTTTGACGACTGAGGATTGAGGATTGAGGATTGAGAATTGAGGATTGATGATTGAGGATTGAAGATTGAGGATTGGGTATTGAGGATAGAGGATTGAGGATGGAGGATGAGGGCTGAGGGTTGAGGATTGAGGTTTGAGTATTGAGTCCTGAGAATTCAGGATATTCTATTGAGTACTGAGAATTGAGGATCGATGGTTGAGTACTGAGGACTGAAGATTGAGGATTGAAGGTTGAGTATTGAGGGTTCAGTATTGAGGTTTGAGGGCTGAGGATTGAGGATTGAAGATTGAGTATTGAGGATTGAAGGTTGAGGATTGAGGATTGAGGATTAAGGATTGAGGATGATGTCTGAGGGTTGAGGATTGAGGTTTGAGAACTGAGGACTTAGGATTGAGGACTGAGGATTGAGGATGAGGGCTGAGGGTCGGGGATTGAGGTTTGACGACTGAGGACTGAGGATTGAGGATCGAGAATTCAGGATTGTTGATGGAGGATTGAAGATTGAGGATTGGGTATTGAGGGTTGAAGAGTGAGGATTGAGGATTGAGGATTGAGGATTGAGGGTTAAGGATCTAGGATTGGAGATTGATTATTGAGGATTGAAGATTGGGGATTGAGGATTGAGGATTGAGGATCTAGGATTGGAGATTGATTATTGAGGATTGAAGATTGGGGATTGAGGATTGAGGATTGAGGATCTAGCATTGGAGATTGAAGATTGGGGATTGAGGATTGAGGGTTGAGGATTGAGGACGAGGACTGACGGTTGAGGATTGAGGTTTGAGGATGAGGACTGAGGGTTGAGGATTGAGGTTTCAGAAATGAGGATTGAGGATTGAGGATTGAGGATTGAGGATTGAGGATTGAGGATTGTGTATTAAAGATTGGGTATTGATCACTGAGGATTGAGGATTGAGGATTGAGGGTTGATGATTGAATATTGAGGATTGAAGATTGAGGATTGAGGATTGAGGATTGAGGATTGAGGATTGAGGATTGAGGATTGAGTGTTGGGGATTGAATATTGAGTACTGAGTATTGAAGATTGAGGATTGAGGATTGGGGATTGATGATGGAGGATGAGGGCTGAGGGTTGAGGATTGAGGTTTGAGTATTGAATCCTGAGAATTCAGGATATCCTATTGAGTATTGAGAATTGAGGATTGATGGTTGAGTACTGAGGACTGAGGATTGAGGATTGAGGATTGAGGGTTGAGGATCTAGGATTGGAGATTGATTATTGAGGATTGAAGATTGGGGATTGAGGATTGAGGATTGAGGATCTAGGATTGGAGATTGATTATTGAGGATTGAAGATTGGGGATTGAGGATTGAGGATTGAGGATCTAGGATTGGAGATTGAAGATTGGGGATTGAGGATTGAGGGTTGAGGATTGCGGACGAGGACTGACGGTTGAGGATTGAGGTTTGAGGATTGAGGATTGAGAATTGAGGACTGAGGCTTGAGGGTTGAGGATTGAGCACTGAGGATTGAAGATTGAGGACTGGCGATTGAGGATTGAAGATTGAGGATTAAGGATTGAGGATTGGGGATTGAGGATGTAGGATTGGAGATTGATTATTGAGGATTGAAGATTGAGGATTGAGGATGGAGGATGAGGGCTGAGGGTTGAGGATTGAGGTTTGAGTATTGAGTCCTGAGAATTCAGGATATTCTATTGAGTATTGAGAATTGAGGATTGATGGTTGAGTATTGAGGACTGAGGATTGAGGCTTGAAGGTTGAGTATTGAAGATTCAGGATTGAGGTTTGGGGACTGAGGATTGAGGATTGAAGATTGAGTATTAGGGATTGAAGATTGAGGATTGAGGATTGAGGATTGAGCATTGAGGATTGAGCATTGAGGATTGAAGATTGAAGACTGGGGATTGAGGATTGAAGGTTGAGAATTAAGGATTCATGATTGTGTATTGAGGATCTAGGATTGGAGATCGATTATTGAGGATTGAAGATTGAGGATTGAGGATTGAGGATTGAGGATTGAGAATTGAGGATGAGGACTGAGGGTTGAGGATTGAGGTTTGAGGAATGAGGATTGAGGGTTGAGGATTGAGGATTGAGGATTGAGGATTGAGGATTGAGGATTGAGGATTGGGGATTGAATATTGAGTACTGAGGATTGAAGATTGAGGATTGAGGATTGAGGATTGATGATGGAGGATGAGGGCTGAGGGTTGAGGATTGAGGTTTGAGTATTGAATCCTGAGAATTCAGGATATTCTATTGAGTATTGGGAATTGAGGATTGATGGTTGAGTACTGAGGACTCAGGATTGAGGATTGAAGGTTGAGTATTGAGGATTCAGAATTGAGGTTTGAGGGCTGAGGATTGAGGATTGAAGATTGAGTATTGAGGATTGAAGGTTGAGGATTGAGGATTGAGGATTAAGGATTGAGGATGGTGTCTGAGGGTTGAGGATTGTGGATTGAGGATTGAGGATTGAGGATTGAAGATTGGATATTGAGGATTGAAGATTGAGGATCGAGGATTGAGGACTGAGGATTGAGGCTTGAAGGCTGAGTATTGAAGATTCAGGATTGAGGTTTGAGTACTGAGGATTGAGGATTGAAGATTGAGTATTAGGGATTGAAGATTGAGGATTGAGGATTGAGGATTGAGGATTGAGGATGATGTCAGAGGTTTGAGGATTGAGGTTTGAGGACTGAGGACTGAGGATTGAAGACTGAGGGTTGAGGATGAGGGCAGAGGGTCAGGGATTGAGGTTTGACGACTGAGGATTGAGGTATGAGGATTGAGAATTGCGGATTGATGATTGAGGATTGAAGATTGAGGATTGGGTATTGAGGATAGAGGATTGAGGATGGAGGATGAGGGCTGAGGGTTGAGGATTGAGGTTTGA
This sequence comes from Calliopsis andreniformis, assembly GCF_051401765.1. Lineage (NCBI taxonomy): Eukaryota > Metazoa > Arthropoda > Insecta > Hymenoptera > Andrenidae > Calliopsis > Calliopsis andreniformis. The sequence continues at coordinate 306,683 of NW_027480564.1, forward strand.
GTATTGAGTCCTGAGAATTCAGGATATTCTATTGAGTACTGAGAATTGAGGATCGATGGTTGAGTACTGAGGACTGAAGATTGAGGATTGAAGGTTGAGTATTGAGGGTTCAGTATTGAGGTTTGAGGGCTGAGGATTGAGGATTGAAGATTGAGTATTGAGGATTGAAGGTTGAGGATTGAGGATTGAGGATTAAGGATTGAGGATGATGTCTGAGGGTTGAGGATTGAGGTTTGAGGACTGAGGACTTAGGATTGAGGACTGAGGATTGAGGATGAGGGCTGAGGGTCGGGGACTGAGGTTTGACGACTGAGGACTGAGGATTGAGGATTGAGAATTCAGGATTGTTGATGGAGGATTGAAGATTGAGGATTGGGTATTGAGGGTTGAAGAGTGAGGATTGAGGATTGAGGATTGAGGATTGAGGGTTAAGGATCTAGGATTGGAGATTGATTATTGAGGATTGAAGATTGGGGATTGAGGATTGAGGATTGAGGATCTAGGATTGGAGATTGATTATTGAGGATTGAAGATTGGGGATTGAGGATTGAGGATTGAGGATCTAGGATTGGAGATTGAAGATTGGGGATTGAGGATTGAGCGTTGAGGATTGCGGACGAGGACTGACGGTTGAGGATTGAGGTTTGAGGATTGAGGATTGAGGATTGAGGACTGAGGCTTGAGGGTTGAGGATTGAGCACTGAGGATTGAAGATTGAGGACTGGCGATTGAGGATTGAAGATTGAGGATTAAGGATTGAGGATTGGGGATTGAGGATGTAGGATTGGAGATTGATTATTGAGGATTGAAGATTGAGGATTGAGGATGGAGGATGAGGGCTGAGGGTTGAGGATTGAGGTTTGAGTATTGAGTCCTGAGAATTCAGGATATTCTATTGAGTATTGAGAATTGAGGATTGATGGTTGAGTATTGAGGACTGAGGATTGAGGCTTGAAGGTTGAGTATTGAAGATTCAGGATTGAGGTTTGGGGACTGAGGATTGAGGATTGAAGATTGAGTATTAGGGATTGAAGATTGAGGATTGAGGATTGAGGATTGAGGATTGAGGATTGAGGATGATGTCTGAGGGTTGAGGATTGAGGTTTGAGGACTGAGGACTGAGGATTAAAGACTGAGGGTTGAGGATGAGGGCAGAGGGTCAGGGATTGAGGTTTGACGACTGAGGATTGAGGATTGAGGATTGAGGGTTGAGGATCGATGATTGAGTATTGAAGATTGAGTATTGATCGCTGAGGATTGAGGATTGAGGATTGAGGATTGAGGATTGAGGATTGAAGATTGAGGATCGAGGATTGAGGACTGAGGATTGAGGCTTGAAGGTTGAGTATTGAAGATTCAGGACTGAGGTTTGAGGACTGAGCATTGAGGATTGAGGATTGAGGATTGAGGATTGAGGATTGAAGATTGAGGATCGAGGATTGAGGACTGAGGATTGAGGCTTGAAGGTTGAGTATTGAAGATTCAGGATTGAGGTTTGAGGACTGAGCATTGAGGATTGAAGATTGAGTATTAGGGATTGAAGATTGAGGATTGAGGATTGAGGATTGAGGATTGAGGATGATGTCTGAGGGTTGAGGAGAGAGGTTTGAGGTCTGAGGACTGAGGATTGAAGACTGAGGGTTGAGGATGAGGGCAGAGGGTCAGGGATTGAGGTTTGACGACTGAGGATTGAGGATTGAGGATTGAGAATTGAGGATTGATGATTGAGGATTGAAGATTGAGGATTGGGTATTGAGGATTGAAGAATGAGGTTTGAGGATTGAGGATTGAGGATTGAGGATTGAGGATCTAGGATTGGAGATTGATTATTGAGGATTGCAGACTGAGGATTGAGGATTGAGGATTGAGGATCTAGAATTGGAGATTGATTATTGAGGATTGAAGATTGAGGATTGATGATTGAGGATTGAGAATTGAGAAATGAGGATGAGGACTGAGGGTTGAGGATTGAGGTTTGAGAAATGAGGATTGAGGATTGAGGATTGAGGATTGAGGATTGTGTATTAAAGATTGAGTATTGATCACTGAGGGTTGAGGATGGAGGATTGAGGGTTGAGGATCGAGGGTTGATGATCGACTATTGAGGATTCAAGATTGAGGATTGATGATTAAGGATTGAGGATGGAGGATGAGGGCTGAGTGTTGAGGATTGAGGTTTGAGGACTGAGGACAGAGGATTGAGGATTGAGAATTGAGGATTGAGGATTCAGGATTGAGGATTGAAAATTGAGTATTGAGGATTGATAATTGAGGATTGAGGATTGACGATTGAGGATTGAGGATTGAAGATTGAGGATTGAGGATTGAGGATTGAGCATTGAGGATTGAGCATTGAGGATTGAAGATTGAAGACTGGGGATTGAGGATTGAAGGTTGAGAATTAAGGATTCATGATTGTGTATTGAGGATCTAGGATTGGAGATCGATTATTGAGGATTGAAGATTGAGGATTGAGGATTGAGGATTGAGGATTGAGAATTGAGGATGAGGACTGAGGGTTGAGGATTGAGGTTTGAGGAATGAGGATTGAGGGTTGAGGATTGAGGATTGAGGATTGAGGATTGAGGATTGAGGATTGAGGATTGGGGATTGAATATTGAGTACTGAGGATTGAAGATTGAGGATTGAGGATTGAGGATTGATGATGGAGGATGAGGGCTGAGGGTTGAGGATTGAGGTTTGAGTATTGAGTCCTGAGAATTCAGGATATTCTATTGAGTACTGAGAATTGAGGATTGAAGATTGAGTATTGAGGATTGAAGGTTGAGGATTGAGGATTGAGGATTAAGGATTGAGGATGATGTCTGAGGGTTGAGGATTGAGGTTTGAGGACTGAGGACTTAGGATTGAGGACTGAGGATTGAGGATGAGGGCTGAGGGTCGGGGATTGAGGTTTGACGACTGAGGACTGAGGATTGAGGGTTGAGAATTCAGGATTGTTGAAGGAGGATTGAAGATTGAGGATTGGGTATTGAGGGTTGAAGAGTGAGGATTGAGGATTGAGGATTGAGGATTGAGGGTTAAGGATCTAGGATTGGAGATTGACTATTGAGGATTGAAGATTGGGGATTGAGGATTGAGGATTGAGGATCTAGGATTGGAGATTGATTATTGAGGATTGAAGATTGGGGATTGAGGATTGAGGATTGAGGATCTAGCATTGGAGATTGAAGATTGGGGATTGAGGATTGAGGGTTGAGGATTGAGGACGAGGACTGACGGTTGAGGATTGAGGTTTGAGGATGAGGACTGAGGGTTGAGGATTGAGGTTTGAGAAATGAGGATTGAGGATTGAGGATTGAGGATTGAGGATTGAGGATTGAGGATTGAGGATTGTGTATTAAAGATTGGGTATTGATCACTGAGGATTGAGGATTGAGGATTGAGGGTTGATGATTGAATATTGAGGATTGAAGATTGAGGATTGAGGATTGAGGATTGAGGATTGAGGATTGAGGATGATGTCTGAGGGTTGAGGATTGAGGTTTGAGGACTGAGGACTGAGGATTAAAGACTGAGGGTTGAGGATGAGGGCAGAGGGTCAGGGATTGAGGTTTGACGACTGAGGATTGAGGATTGAGGATTGAGAATTGAGCATTGAGGATTGAGCATTGAGGATTGAAGATTGAAGACTGGGGATTGAGGATTGAAGGTTGAGAATTAAGGATTGATGATTGTGTATTGAGGATCTAGGATTGGAGATCGATTATTGAGGATTGCAGATTGAGGATTGAGGATTGAGGATTGAGGATTGAGAATTGAGGATGAGGACTGAGGGTTGAGGATTGAGGTTTGAGGAATGAGGATTGAGGGTTGAGGATTGAGGGTTGAGGATTGAGGATTGAGGATTGAGGATTGAGGATTGGGGATTGAATATTGAGTACTGAGGATTGAAGATTGAGGATTGAGGATTGAGGATTGATGATGGAGGATGAGGGCTGATGGTTGAGGATTGAGGTTTGAGTATTGAATCCTGAGAATTCAGGATATTCTATTGAGTATTGGGAATTGAGGATTGATGGTTGAGTACTGAGGACTCAGGATTGAGGATTGAAGGTTGAGTATTGAGGATTCAGAATTGAGGTTTGAGGGCTGAGGATTGCGGATTGAAGATTGAGTATTGAGGATTGAAGGTTGAGGATTGAGGATTGAGGATTAAGGATAGAGGATGATGTCTGAGGGTTGAGGATTGAGGATTGAGGATTGAGGATTGAGGATTGAAGATTGGATATTGAGGATTGAAGATTGAGGATCGAGGATTGAGGACTGAGGATTGAGGCTTGAAGGTTGAGTATTGAAGATTCAGGATTGAGGTTTGACGACTGAGGATTGAGGATTGAAGATTGAGTATTAGGGATTGAAGATTGAGGATTGAGGATTGAGGATTGAGGATTGAGGATTGAGGATGATGTCAGAGGTTTGAGGATTGAGGTTTGAGGACTGAGGACTGAGGATTGAAGACTGAGGGTTGAGGATGAGGGCAGAGGGTCAGGGATTGAGGTTTGACGACTGAGGATTGAGGTATGAGGATTGAGAATTGCGGATTGATGATTGAGGATTGAAGATTGAGGATTGGGTATTGAGGATAGAGGATTGAGGATGGAGGATGAGGGCTGAGGGTTGAGGATTGAGGTTTGAGTATTGAGTCCTGAGAATTCAGGATATTCTATTGAGTACTGAGAATTGAGGATCGATGGTTGAGTACTGAGGTCTGAAGATTGAGGATTGAAGGTTGAGTATTGTGGATTCAGTATTGAGGTTTGAGGGCTGAGGATTGAGGATTGAAGATTGAGTATTGAGGATTGAAGGTTGAGGATTGAGGATTGAGGATTAAGGATGGAGGATGATGTCTGAGGGTTGAGGATTGAGGTTTGAGGACTGAGGCCTTAGGATTGAGGACTGAGGATTGAGGATGAGGGCTGAGGGTCGGGGATTGAGGTTTGACGACTGAGGACTGAGGATTGAGGATTGAGAATGCAGGATTGTTGATGGAGGATTGAAGATTGAGGATTGGGTATTGAGGGTTGAAGAGTGAGGATTGAGGATTGAGGATTGAGGATTGAGGGTTAAGGATCTAGGATTGGAGATTGATTATTGAGGATTGAATATTGGGGATTGAGGATTGAGTATTGAGGATCTAGGACTGGAGATTGATTATTGAGGATTGAAGATTGGGGATTGAGGATTGAGGATTGAGGATCTAGGATTGGAGATTGAAGATTGGGGATTGAGGATTGAGGGTTGAGGATTGAGGACGAGGACTGACGGTTGAGGATTGAGGTTTGAGGATGAGGACTGAGGGTTGAGGATTGAGGTTTGAGAAATAAGGATTAAGGATTGAGGATTGAGGATTGAGGATTGAGGATTGAGGATTGTGTATTAAAGATTGAGTATTGATCACTGAGGATTGAGGATTGAGGATTGAGGGTTGATGATTGAATATTGAGGATTGAAGATTGAGGATTGAGGATTGAGGATTGAGGATTGAGGATTGAGGATTGAGGATTGAGTGTTGGGGATTGAATATTGAGTACTGAGGATTGAAGATTGAGGATTGAGGATTGATGATGGAGGATGAGGGCTGAGGGTTGAGGATTGAGGTTTGAGTATTGAACCCTGAGAATTCAGGATATTCTATTGAGTATTGAGAATTGAGGATTGATGGTTGAGTACTGAGGACTGAGGATTGAGGATTGAAGGTTGAGTATTGAGGATTCAGAATTGAGGTTTGAGGGCTGAGGATTGAGGATTGAAGATTGAGTATTGAGGATTGAAGATTGAGGATTGAGGATTGAGGATTAAGGATTGAGGATGATGTCTGAGGGTTGAGGATTGAGGTTTGAGGACTGAGAACTGAGGATTGAGGACTGAGGATTGAGGATGAGGGCTGAGGTTCGGGGATTGAGGTTTGACGACTGAGGGCTCAGGATTGAGGATTGAGAATTCGGGATTGTTGATAGAGGATTGAAGGTTGAGTATTGGGTATTGAGGATTGAAGAATGAGGATTGAGGATTGAGGATTGAGGACTGAGGATTGAGGACTGAGGATTGAGGATTGAGGATTGAGCATTGAGGATTGAAAATTGAAGACTGGGGATTGAGGATTGAAGATTGAGAATTAAGGATTGAAGATTGTGGATTGAGGTTCTAGGATTGGAGATTGATTATTGAGGATTGAAGATTGAGGATTGAGGATTGTGGATGGAGGATTGAGGGTTGAGGATTGAGGGTTGATGATTGAATATTGAGGATTCAAGATTGAGGATTGATGATTAAGGATTGAGGATGGAGGATGAGGGCTGAGTGTTGAGGATTGAGGATTGAGGATTGAGGATTGAAGATTGAGTATCGATGATTGAATATTGAGGATTGAGGATTGAGGTTTGAGGATTGAGGACGAGGACTGACGGTTGAGGATTGAGGTTTGAGGATTGAGGACTGAGGATTGAGGACTGAGGATTGAGCATTGAGGATTGAGCATTGAGGATTGAAGATTGAAGACTGGGGATTGAGGATTGAAGGTTGAGAATTAAGGATTGATGATTGTGTATTGAGGATCTAGGATTGGAGATCGATTATTGAGGATTGAAGATTGAGGATTGAGGATTGAGGATTGAGGATTGAGAATTGAGGATGAGGACTGAGGGTTGAGGATTGAGGTTTGAGGAATGAGGATTGAGGGTTGAGGATTGAGGATTGAGGGTTGAGGATTGAGGATTGAGGATTGAGGATTGGGGATTGAATATTGAGTACTGAGGATTGAAGATTGAGGATTGAGGATTGAGGATTGATGATGGAGGATGAGGGCTGAGGGTTGAGGATTGAGGTTTGAGTATTGAATCCTGAGAATGCAGGATATTCTATTGAGTATTGGGAATTGAGGATTGATGGTTGAGTACTGAGGACTCAGGATTGAGGATTGAAGGTTGAGTATTGAGGATTCAGAATTGAGGTTTCAGGGCTGAGGATTGAGGATTGAAGATTGAGTATTGAGGATTGAAGGTTGAGGATTGAGGATTGAGGATTAAGGATTGAGGATGATGTCTGAGGGTTGAGGATTGAGGATTGAGGATTGAGGGTTGAGGATTGAGGATTGAGCATTGAGGCTTGAAGGTTGAGTATTGAAGATTCAGGATTGAGGTTTGAGGACTGAGCATTGAGGATTGAGGTTTGAGGATTGAGGATTGAGGATTGAAGATTGAGGATCGAGGATTGAGGACTGAGGATTGAGGCTTGAAGGTTGAGTATTGAAGATTCAGGATTGAGGTTTGAGGAATGAGCATTGAGGATTGAAGATTGAGTATTAGGGATTGAAGATTGAGGATTGAGGATTGAGGATTGAGGATTGAGGATGATGTCTGAGGGTTGAGGAGAGAGGTTTGAGGACTGAGGACTGAGGATTGAAGACTGAGGGTTGAGGATGAGGGCAGAGGGTCAGGGATTGAGGTTTGACGACTGAGGATTGAGGATTGAGGATGGAGAATTGAGGATTGATGATTGAGGATTGAAGATTGAGGATTGGGTATTGAGGATTGAAGAATGAGGTTTGAGGATTGAGGATTGAGGATTGAGGATTGAGGATCTAGGATTGGAGATTGATTATTGAGGATTGCAGACTGAGGATTGAGGATTGAGGATTGAGGATCTAGAATTGGAGATTGATTATTGAGGATTGAAGATTGAGGATTGATGATTGAGGATTGAGAATTGAGAAATGAGGATGAGGACTGAGGGTTGAGGATTGAGGTTTGAGAAATGAGGATTGAGGATTGAGGATTGAGGATTGAGGATTGTGTATTAAAGATTGAGTATTGATCACTGAGGATTGAGGATGGAGGATTGGGGGTTGAGGATCGAGGGTTGATGATTGAATATTGAGGATTCAAGATTGAGGATTGATGATTAAGGATTGAGGATGGAGGATGAGGGCTGAGTGTTGAGGATTGAGGTTTGAGGACTGAGGACAGAGGATTGAGGATTGAGAATTGAGGATTGAGGATTCAGGATTGAGGATTGAAAATTGAGTATTGAGGATTGAAAATTGAGGATTGAGGATTGACGATTGAGGATTGAGGATTGAAGATTGAGGATTGAGGATTGAGGATTGAGCATTGAGGATTGAGCATTGAGGATTGAAGATTGAAGACTGGGGATTGAGGATTGAAGGTTGAGAATTAAGGATTCATGATTGCGTATTGAGGATCTAGGATTGGAGATCGATTATTGAGGATTGAAGATTGAGGATTGAGGATTGAGGATTGAGGATTGAGAATTGAGGATGAGGACTGAGGGTTGAGGATTGAGGTTTGAGGAATGAGGATTGAGGGTTGAGGATTGAGGATTGAGGATTGAGGATTGAGGATTGAGGATTGAGGATTGAGGATTGGGGATTGAATATTGAGTACTGAGGATTGAAGATTGAGGATTGAGGATTGAGGACTGATGATGGAGGATGAGGGCTGAGGGTTGAGGATTGAGGTTTGAGTATTGAATCCTGAGAATTCAGGATATTCTATTGAGTATTGGGAATTGAGGATTGATGGTTGAGTACTGAGGACTCAGGATTGAGGATTGAAGGTTGAGTATTGAGGATTCAGAATTGAGGTTTGAGGGCTGAGGATTGAGGATTGAAGATTGCGTATTGAGGATTGAAGGTTGAGGATTGAGGATTGAGGATTAAGGATTGAGGATGATGTCTGAGGGTTGAGGATTGAGGATTGAGGATTGAGGATTGAGGATTGAAGATTGGATATTGAGGATTGAAGATTGAGGATCGAGGATTGAGGACTGAGGATTGAGGCTTGAAGGCTGAGTATTGAAGATTCAGGACTGAGGTTTGAGGACTGAGGATTGAGGATTGAAGATTGAGTATTAGGGATTGAAGATTGAGGATTGAGGATTGAGGATTGAGGATTGAGGATGATGTCAGAGGTTTGAGGATTGAGGTTTGAGGACTGAGGACTGAGGATTGAAGACTGAGGGTTGAGGATGGGGGCAGAGGGTCAGGGATTGAGGTTTGACGACTGAGGATTGAGGTATGAGGATTGAGAATTGCGGATTGATGATTGATGATTGAAGATTGAGGATTGGATATTGAGGATAGAGAATTGAGGATGGAGGACGAGGGCTGAGGGTTGAGGATTGAGGTTTGAGTATTGAGTCCTGAGAATTCAGGATATTCTATTGAGTATTGAGAGTTGAGGATTGATGGTTGAGTATTGAGGATTCATGGCTGGGGGTTGTGTGTTGAATATTGAGGGTTGAGGATTGAGGATTGAGGATTGAGGATTGAGGATTGAAGATTGAGTATTGATGATTGAATATTGAGGATTGAGGATTGAGGTTTGAGGATTGAGGTCGAGGACTGACGGTAGAGGATTGAGGTTTGAGGATTGAGGACTGAGGATTGAGGACTGAGGATTGAGCATTGAGGATTGAGCATTGAGGATTGAAGATTGAAGACTGGGTATTGAGGATTGAAGATTGAGAATTAAGGATTGAAAATTGTGGATTGAGGATCTAGGATTGGAGATTGATTATTGAGGAATGAAGATTGAGGATTGAGGATTGAGGATTGAGGATTGAGAATTGATGATGAGGACTGAGGGTTGAGAATTGAGGTTTGAGGAATGAGGATTGAGGGTTGATGATTGAGGATTGACGATTGAGGATTGAGGATTGAGGATTGGGGATTGAATATTGGGTACTGAGGATTGAAGATTGAGGATTGAGGATTGAGGATTGATGATGGAGGATGAGGGCTGAGGGTTGAGGATTGAGGTTTGAGTATTGAATCCTGAGAATTCAGGATATTCTATTGAGTACTGAGAATTGAGGATCGATGGTTGAGTACTGAGGACTGAAGATTGAGGATTGAAGGTTGAGTATTGAGGATTCAGTATTGAGGTTTGAGGGCTGAGGATTGAGGATTGAAGATTGAGTATTGAGGATTGAAGGTTGAGGATTGAGGATTGAGGATTAAGGATTGAGGATGATGTCTGAGGGTTGGGGATTGAGGTTTGAAGACTGAGGACTTAGGATTGAGGAATGAGGATTGAGGATGAGGGCTGAGGGTTGGGGATTGTGGTTTGACGACTGAGGACTGAGGATTGAGGATTGAGAATTCAGGATTGTTGATGGAGGATTGAAGATTGAGGATTGGGTATTGAGGATTGAAGAGTGAGGATTGAGGATTGAGGATTGAGGATTGAGGGTTGAGGATCTAGGATTGGAGATTGATTATTGAGGATTGAAGATTGGGGATTGAGGATTGAGGATCTAGGATTGGAGATTGATTATTGAGGATTGAAGATTGGGGATTGAGGATTGAGGATTGAGGATCTAGGATTGGAGATTGAAGATTGGGGATTGAGGATTGAGCGTTGAGGATTGCGGACGAGGACTGACGGTTGAGGATTGAGGTTTGAGAATTGAGGATTGAGGATTGAGGACTGAGGCTTGAGGGTTGAGAATTGAGCATTGAGGATTGAAGATTGAGGACTTGCGATTGAGGATTGAAGATTGAGGATTAAGGATTGAGGATTGGGGATTGAGGATGTAGGATTGGAGATTGATTATTGAGGATTGAAGATTGAGGATTGAGGATGGAGGATGAGGGCTGAGGGTTGAGGATTGAGGTTTGAGTATTGAGTCCTGAGAATTCAGGATATTCTATTGAGTATTGAGAATTGAGGATTGATGGTTGAGTATTGAGGACTGAGGATTGAGGCTTGAAGGTTGAGTATTGAAGATTCAGGATTGAGGTTTGGGGACTGAGGATTGAGGATTGAAGATTGAGTATTAGGGATTGAAGATTGAGGATTGAGGATTGAGGATTGAGGATTGAGGATTGAGGATGATGTCTGAGGGTTGAGGATTGAGGTTTGAGGACTGAGGACTGAGGATTAAAGACTGAGGGTTGAGGATGAGGGCAGAGGGTCAGGGATTGAGGTTTGACGACTGAGGATTGAGGATTGAGGATTGAGAAATGAGCATTGAGGATTGAGCATTGAGGATTGAAGATTGAAGACTGGGGATTGAGGATTGAAGGTTGAGAATTAAGGATTGATGATTGTGTATTGAGGATCTAGGATTGGAGATCGATTATTGAGGATTGAAGATTGAGGATTGAGGATTGAGAATTGAGGATTGAGAATTGAGGATGAGGACTGAGGGTTGAGGATTGAGGTTTGAGGAATGAGGATTGAGGGTTGAGGAGTGAGGATTGAGGATTGAGGATTGAGGATTGAGGATTGAGGATTGGGGATTGAATATTGAGTACTGAGGACTGAAGATTGAGGATTGAGGATTGAGGATTTATGATGGAGGATGAGGGCTGAGGGTTGAGGATTGAGGTTTGAGTATTGAATCCTGAGAATTCAGGATATTCTATTGAGTATTGGGAATTAAGGATTGATGGTTGAGTACTGAGGACTCAGGATTGAGGATTGAAGGTTGAGTATTGAGGATTCAGAATTGAGGTTTGAGGGCTGAGGATTGCGGATTGAAGATTGAGTATTGAGGATTGAAGGTTGAGGATTGAGGATTAAGGATTGAGGATGATGTCTGAGGGTTGAGGATTGAGGATTGAGGATTGAGGATTGAGGATTGAAGATTGGATATTGAGGATTGAAGATTGAGGATCGAGGATTGAGGACTGAGGATTGAGGCTTGAAGGTTGAGTATTGAAGATTCAGGATTGAGGTTTGACGACTGAGGATTGAGGATTGATGATTGAGTATTAGGGATTGAAGATTGAGGATTGAGGATTGAGGATTGAGGATTGAGGATGATGTCAGAGGTTTGAGGATTGAGGTTTGAGGACTGAGGACTGAGGATTGAAGACTGAGGGTTGAGGATGAGGGCAGAGGGTCAGGGATTGAGGTTTGACGACTGAGGATTGAGGTATGAGGATTGAGAATTGCGGATTGATGATTGAGGATTGAAGATTGAGGATTGGGTATTGAGGATAGAGGATTGAGGATGGAGGATGAGGGCTGAGGGTTGAGGATTGAGGTTTGAGTATTGAGTCCTCAGAATTCAGGATCTTCTATTGAGTACTGAGAATTGAGGATCGATGGTTGAGTACTGAGGACTGAAGATTGAGGATTGAAGGTTGAGTATTGAGGGTTCAGTATTGAGGTTTGAGGGCTGAGGATTGAGGATTGAAGATTGAGTATTGAGGATTGAAGGTTGAGGATTGAGGATTGAGGATTAAGGATTGAGGATGATGTCTGAGGGTTGAGGATTGAGGTTTGAGGACTGAGGACTTAGGATTGAGGACTGAGGATTGAGGATGAGGGCTGAGGGTCGGGGATTGAGGTTTGACGACTGAGGACTGAGGATTGAGGATTGAGAATTCAGGATTGTTGATGGAGGATTGAAGATTGAGGATTGGGTATTGAGGGTTGAAGAGTGAGGATTGAGGATTGAGGATTGAGGATTGAGGATTGAGGGTTAAGGATCTAGGATTGGAGATTGATTATTGCGGATTGAAGATTGGGGATTGAGGATTGAGGATTGAGGATCTAGGATTGGAGATTGATTATTGAGGATTGAAGATTGGGGATTGAGGATTGAGGATTGAGGACTGAGGATTGAGGATTGAGAATTCAGGATTGTTGATGGAGGATTGAAGATTGAGGATTGGGTATTGAGGGTTGAAGAGTGAGGATTGAGGATTGAGGATTGAGGATTGAGGGTTAAGGATCTAGGATTGGAGATTGATTATTGAGGATTGAAGATTGGGGATTGAGGATTGAGGATTGAGGATCTAGGATTGGAGATTGATTATTGAGGATTGAAGATTGGGGATTGAGGATTGAGGATTGAGGATCTAGGATTGGAGATTGAAGATTGGGGATTGAGGATTGAGGGTTGAGGATTGCGGACGAGGACTGACGGTTGAGGATTGAGGTTTGAGGATTGAGGATTGAGGATTGAGGACTGAGGCTTGAGGGTTGAGGATTGAGCACTGAGGATTGAAGATTGAGGACTGGCGATTGAGGATTGAAGATTGAGGATTAAGGATTGAGGATTGGGGATTGAGGATGTAGGATTGGAGATTGATTATTGAGGATTGAAGATTGAGGATTGAGGATGGAGGATGAGGGCTGAGGGTTGAGGATTGAGGTTTGAGTATTGAGTCCTGAGAATTCAGGATATTCTATTGAGTATTGAGAATTGAGGATTGATGGTTGAGTATTGAGGACTGAGGATTGAGGCTTGAAGGTTGAGTATTGAAGATTCAGGATTGAGGTTTGGGGACTGAGGATTGAGGATTGAAGATTGAGTATTAGGGATTGAAGATTGAGGATTGAGGATTGAGGATTGAGGATTGAGGATTGAGGATGATGTCTGAGGGTTGAGGATTGAGGTTTGAGGACTGAGGACTGAGGATTAAAGACTGAGGGTTGAGGATGAGGGCAGAGGGTCAGGGATTGAGGTTTGACGACTGAGGATTGAGGATTGAGGATTGAGGGTTGAGGATCGATGATTGAGTATTGAAGATTGAGTATTGATCGCTGAGGATTGAGGATTGAGGATTGAGGATTGAGGATTGAGGATTGAAGATTGAGGATCGAGGATTGAGGACTGAGGATTGAGGCTTGAAGGTTGAGTATTGAAGATTCAGGACTGAGGTTTGAGGACTGAGCATTGAGGATTGAGGATTGAGGATTGAGGATTGAGGATTGAAGATTGAGGATCGAGGATTGAGGACTGAGGATTGAGGCTTGAAGGTTGAGTATTGAAGATTCAGGATTGAGGTTTGAGGACTGAGCATTGAGGATTGAAGATTGAGTATTAGGGATTGAAGATTGAGGATTGAGGATTGAGGATTGAGGATTGAGGATGATGTCTGAGGGTTGAGGAGAGAGGTTTGAGGTCTGAGGACTGAGGATTGAAGACTGAGGGTTGAGGATGAGGGCAGAGGGTCAGGGATTGAGGTTTGACGACTGAGGATTGAGGATTGAGGATTGAGAATTGAGGATTGATGATTGAGGATTGAAGATTGAGGATTGGGTATTGAGGATTGAAGAATGAGGTTTGAGGATTGAGGATTGAGGATTGAGGATTGAGGATCTAGGATTGGAGATTGATTATTGAGGATTGCAGACTGAGGATTGAGGATTGAGGATTGAGGATCTAGAATTGGAGATTGATTATTGAGGATTGAAGATTGAGGATTGATGATTGAGGATTGAGAATTGAGAAATGAGGATGAGGACTGAGGGTTGAGGATTGAGGTTTGAGAAATGAGGATTGAGGATTGAGGATTGAGGATTGAGGATTGTGTATTAAAGATTGAGTATTGATCACTGAGGGTTGAGGATGGAGGATTGAGGGTTGAGGATCGAGGGTTGATGATCGAATATTGAGGATTCAAGATTGAGGATTGATGATTAAGGATTGAGGATGGAGGATGAGGGCTGAGTGTTGAGGATTGAGGTTTGAGGACTGAGGACAGAGGATTGAGGATTGAGAATTGAGGATTGAGGATTCAGGATTGAGGATTGAAAATTGAGTATTGAGGATTGATAATTGAGGATTGAGGATTGACGATTGAGGATTGAGGATTGAAGATTGAGGATTGAGGATTGAGGATTGAGCATTGAGGATTGAGCATTGAGGATTGAAGATTGAAGACTGGGGATTGAGGATTGAAGGTTGAGAATTAAGGATTCATGATTGTGTATTGAGGATCTAGGATTGGAGATCGATTATTGAGGATTGAAGATTGAGGATTGAGGATTGAGGATTGAGGATTGAGAATTGAGGATGAGGACTGAGGGTTGAGGATTGAGGTTTGAGGAATGAGGATTGAGGGTTGAGGATTGAGGATTGAGGATTGAGGATTGAGGATTGAGGATTGAGGATTGGGGATTGAATATTGGGTACTGAGGATTGAAGATTGAGGATTGAGGATTGAGGATTGATGATGGAGGATGAGGGCTGAGGGTTGAGGATTGAGGTTTGAGTATTGAGTCCTGAGAATTCAGGATATTCTATTGAGTACTGAGAATTGAGGATTGAAGATTGAGTATTGAGGATTGAAGGTTGAGGATTGAGGATTGAGGATTAAGGATTGAGGATGATGTCTGAGGGTTGAGGATTGAGGTTTGAGGACTGAGGACTTAGGATTGAGGACTGAGGATTGAGGATGAGGGCTGAGGGTCGGGGATTGAGGTTTGACGACTGAGGACTGAGGATTGAGGATTGAGAATTCAGGATTGTTGATGGAGGATTGAAGATTGAGGATTGGGTATTGAGGGTTGAAGAGTGAGGATTGAGGATTGAGGATTGAGGATTGAGGGTTAAGGATCTAGGATTGGAGATTGATTATTGAGGATTGAAGATTGGGGATTGAGGATTGAGGATTGAGGATCTAGGATTGGAGATTGATTATTGAGGATTGAAGATTGGGGATTGAGGATTGAGGATTGAGGATCTAGCATTGGAGATTGAAGATTGGGGATTGAGGATTGAGGGTTGAGGATTGAGGACGAGGACTGACGGTTGAGGATTGAGGTTTGAGGATGAGGACTGAGGGTTGAGGATTGAGGTTTGAGAAATGAGGATTGAGGATTGAGGATTGAGGATTGAGGATTGAGGATTGAGGATTGAGGATTGTGTATTAAAGATTGGGTATTGATCACTGAGGATTGAGGATTGAGGATTGAGGGTTGATGATTGAATATTGAGGATTGAAGATTGAGGATTGAGGATTGAGGATTGAGGATTGAGGATTGAGGATGATGTCTGAGGGTTGAGGATTGAGGTTTGAGGACTGAGGACTGAGGATTAGAGACTGAGGGTTGAGGATGAGGGCAGAGGGTCAGGGATTGAGGTTTGACGACTGAGGATTGAGGATTGAGGATTGAGAATTGAGCATTGAGGATTGAGCATTGAGGATTGAAGATTGAAGACTGGGGATTGAGGATTGAAGGTTGAGAATTAAGGATTGATGATTGTGTATTGAGGATCTAGGATTGGAGATCGATTATTGAGGATTGCAGATTGAGGATTGAGGATTGAGGATTGAGGATTGAGAATTGAGGATGAGGACTGAGGGTTGAGGATTGAGGTTTGAGGAATGAGGATTGAGGGTTGAGGATTGAGGGTTGAGGATTGAGGATTGAGGATTGAAGATTGAGGATTGGGGATTGAATATTGAGTACTGAGGATTGAAGATTGAGGATTGAGGATTGAGGATTGATGATGGAGGATGAGGGCTGATGGTTGAGGATTGAGGTTTGAGTATTGAATCCTGAGAATTCAGGATATTCTATTGAGTATTGGGAATTGAGGATTGATGGTTGAGTACTGAGGACTCAGGATTGAGGATTGAAGGTTGAGTATTGAGGATTCAGAATTGAGGTTTGAGGGCTGAGGATTGCGGATTGAAGATTGAGTATTGAGGATTGAAGGTTGAGGATTGAGGATTGAGGATTAAGGATAGAGGATGATGTCTGAGGGTTGAGGATTGAGGATTGAGGATTGAGGATTGAGGATTGAAGATTGGATATTGAGGATTGAAGATTGAGGATCGAGGATTGAGGACTGAGGATTGAGGCTTGAAGGTTGAGTATTGAAGATTCAGGATTGAGGTTTGACGACTGAGGATTGAGGATTGAAGATTGAGTATTAGGGATTGAAGATTGAGGATTGAGGATTGAGGATTGAGGATTGAGGATTGAGGATGATGTCAGAGGTTTGAGGATTGAGGTTTGAGGACTGAGGACTGAGGATTGAAGACTGAGGGTTGAGGATGAGGGCAGAGGGTCAGGGATTGAGGTTTGACGACTGAGGATTGAGGTATGAGGATTGAGAATTGCGGATTGATGATTGAGGATTGAAGATTGAGGATTGGGTATTGAGGATAGAGGATTGAGGATGGAGGATGAGGGCTGAGGGTTGAGGATTGAGGTTTGAGTATTGAGTCCTGAGAATTCAGGATATTCTATTGAGTACTGAGAATTGAGGATCGATGGTTGAGTACTGAGGTCTGAAGATTGAGGATTGAAGGTTGAGTATTGTGGATTCAGTATTGAGGTTTGAGGGCTGAGGATTGAGGATTGAAGATTGAGTATTGAGGATTGAAGGTTGAGGATTGAGGATTGAGGATTAAGGATGGAGGATGATGTCTGAGGGTTGAGGATTGAGGTTTGAGGACTGAGGCCTTAGGATTGAGGACTGAGGATTGAGGATGAGGGCTGAGGGTCGGGGATTGAGGTTTGACGACTGAGGACTGAGGGTTGAGGATTGAGGTTTGAGAAATAAGGATTAAGGATTGAGGATTGAGGATTGAGGATTGAGGATTGAGGATTGTGTATTAAAGATTGAGTATTGATCACTGAGGATTGAGGATTGAGGATTGAGGGTTGATGATTGAATATTGAGGATTGAAGATTGAGGATTGAGGATTGAGGATTGAGGATTGAGGATTGAGGATTGAGGATTGAGTGTTGGGGATTGAATATTGAGTACTGAGGATTGAAGATTGAGGATTGAGGATTGATGATGGAGGATGAGGGCTGAGGGTTGAGGATTGAGGTTTGAGTATTGAACCCTGAGAATTCAGGATATTCTATTGAGTATTGAGAATTGAGGATTGATGGTTGAGTACTGAGGACTGAGGATTGAGGATTGAAGGTTGAGTATTGAGGATTCAGAATTGAGGTTTGAGGGCTGAGGATTGAGGATTGAAGATTGAGTATTGAGGATTGAAGATTGAGGATTGAGGATTGAGGATTAAGGATTGAGGATGATGTCTGAGGGTTGAGGATTGAGGTTTGAGGACTGAGAACTGAGGATTGAGGACTGAGGATTGAGGATGAGGGCTGAGGTTCGGGGATTGAGGTTTGACGACTGAGGGCTCAGGATTGAGGATTGAGAATTCGGGATTGTTGATAGAGGATTGAAGGTTGAGTATTGGGTATTGAGGATTGAAGAATGAGGATTGAGGATTGAGGATTGAGGACTGAGGATTGAGGACTGAGGATTGAGGATTGAGGATTGAGCATTGAGGATTGAAAATTGAAGACTGGGGATTGAGGATTGAAGATTGAGAATTAAGGATTGAAGATTGTGGATTGAGGTTCTAGGATTGGAGATTGATTATTGAGGATTGAAGATTGAGGATTGAGGATTGAGGATGGAGGATTGAGGGTTGAGGATTGAGGGTTGATGATTGAATATTGAGGATTCAAGATTGAGGATTGATGATTAAGGATTGAGGATGGAGGATGAGGGCTGAGTGTTGAGGATTGAGGATTGAGGATTGAGGATTGAAGATTGAGTATCGATGATTGAATATTGAGGATTGAGGATTGAGGTTTGAGGATTGAGGACGAGGACTGACGGTTGAGGATTGAGGTTTGAGGATTGAGGACTGAGGATTGAGGACTGAGGATTGAGCATTGAGGATTGAGCATTGAGGATTGAAGATTGAAGACTGGGGATTGAGGATTGAAGGTTGAGAATTAAGGATTGATGATTGTGTATTGAGGATCTAGGATTGGAGATCGATTATTGAGGATTGAAGATTGAGGATTGAGGATTGAGGATTGAGGATTGAGAATTGAGGATGAGGACTGAGGGTTGAGGATTGAGGTTTGAGGAATGAGGATTGAGGGTTGAGGATTGAGGATTGAGGGTTGAGGATTGAGGATTGAGGATTGAGGATTGGGGATTGAATATTGAGTACTGAGGATTGAAGATTGAGGATTGAGGATTGAGGATTGATGATGGAGGATGAGGGCTGAGGGTTGAGGATTGAGGTTTGAGTATTGAATCCTGAGAATGCAGGATATTCTATTGAGTATTGGGAATTGAGGATTGATGGTTGAGTACTGAGGACTCAGGATTGAGGATTGAAGGTTGAGTATTGAGGATTCAGAATTGAGGTTTCAGGGCTGAGGATTGAGGATTGAAGATTGAGTATTGAGGATTGAAGGTTGAGGATTGAGGATTGAGGATTAAGGATTGAGGATGATGTCTGAGGGTTGAGGATTGAGGATTGAGGATTGAGGGTTGAGGATTGAGGATTGAGCATTGAGGCTTGAAGGTTGAGTATTGAAGATTCAGGATTGAGGTTTGAGGACTGAGCATTGAGGATTGAGGTTTGAGGATTGAGGATTGAGGATTGAAGATTGAGGATCGAGGATTGAGGACTGAGGATTGAGGCTTGAAGGTTGAGTATTGAAGATTCAGGATTGAGGTTTGAGGACTGAGCATTGAGGATTGAAGATTGAGTATTAGGGATTGAAGATTGAGGATTGAGGATTGAGGATTGAGGATTGAGGATGATGTCTGAGGGTTGAGGAGAGAGGTTTGAGGACTGAGGACTGAGGATTGAAGACTGAGGGTTGAGGATGAGGGCAGAGGGTCAGGGATTGAGGTTTGACGACTGAGGATTGAGGATTGAGGATTGAGAATTGAGGATTGATGATTGAGGATTGAAGATTGAGGATTGGGTATTGAGGATTGAAGAATGAGGTTTGAGGATTGAGGATTGAGGATTGAGGATTGAGGATCTAGGATTGGAGATTGATTATTGAGGATTGCAGACTGAGGATTGAGGATTGAGGATTGAGGATCTAGAATTGGAGATTGATTATTGAGGATTGAAGATTGAGGATTGATGATTGAGGATTGAGAATTGAGAAATGAGGATGAGGACTGAGGGTTGAGGATTGAGGTTTGAGAAATGAGGATTGAGGATTGAGGATTGAGGATTGAGGATTGTGTATTAAAGATTGAGTATTGATCACTGAGGATTGAGGATGGAGGATTGGGGGTTGAGGATCGAGGGTTGATGATTGAATATTGAGGATTCAAGATTGAGGATTGATGATTAAGGATTGAGGATGGAGGATGAGGGCTGAGTGTTGAGGATTGAGGTTTGAGGACTGAGGACAGAGGATTGAGGATTGAGAATTGAGGATTGAGGATTCAGGATTGAGGATTGAAAATTGAGTATTGAGGATTGAAAATTGAGGATTGAGGATTGACGATTGAGGATTGAGGATTGAAGATTGAGGATTGAGGATTGAGGATTGAGCATTGAGGATTGAGCATTGAGGATTGAAGATTGAAGACTGGGGATTGAGGATTGAAGGTTGAGAATTAAGGATTCATGATTGCGTATTGAGGATCTAGGATTGGAGATCGATTATTGAGGATTGAAGATTGAGGATTGAGGATTGAGGATTGAGGATTGAGAATTGAGGATGAGGACTGAGGGTTGAGGATTGAGGTTTGAGGAATGAGGATTGAGGGTTGAGGATTGAGGATTGAGGATTGAGGATTGAGGATTGAGGATTGAGGATTGAGGATTGGGGATTGAATATTGAGTACTGAGGATTGAAGATTGAGGATTGAGGATTGAGGACTGATGATGGAGGATGAGGGCTGAGGGTTGAGGATTGAGGTTTGAGTATTGAATCCTGAGAATTCAGGATATTCTATTGAGTATTGGGAATTGAGGATTGATGGTTGAGTACTGAGGACTCAGGATTGAGGATTGAAGGTTGAGTATTGAGGATTCAGAATTGAGGTTTGAGGGCTGAGGATTGAGGATTGAAGATTGCGTATTGAGGATTGAAGGTTGAGGATTGAGGATTGAGGATTAAGGATTGAGGATGATGTCTGAGGGTTGAGGATTGAGGATTGAGGATTGAGGATTGAGGATTGAAGATTGGATATTGAGGATTGAAGATTGAGGATCGAGGATTGAGGACTGAGGATTGAGGCTTGAAGGCTGAGTATTGAAGATTCAGGACTGAGGTTTGAGGACTGAGGATTGAGGATTGAAGATTGAGTATTAGGGATTGAAGATTGAGGATTGAGGATTGAGGATTGAGGATTGAGGATGATGTCAGAGGTTTGAGGATTGAGGTTTGAGGACTGAGGACTGAGGATTGAAGACTGAGGGTTGAGGATGGGGGCAGAGGGTCAGGGATTGAGGTTTGACGACTGAGGATTGAGGTATGAGGATTGAGAATTGCGGATTGATGATTGATGATTGAAGATTGAGGATTGGATATTGAGGATAGAGAATTGAGGATGGAGGACGAGGGCTGAGGGTTGAGGATTGAGGTTTGAGTATTGAGTCCTGAGAATTCAGGATATTCTATTGAGTATTGAGAGTTGAGGATTGATGGTTGAGTATTGAGGATTCATGGCTGGGGGTTGTGTGTTGAATATTGAGGGTTGAGGATTGAGGATTGAGGATTGAGGATTGAGGATTGAAGATTGAGTATTGATGATTGAATATTGAGGATTGAGGATTGAGGTTTGAGGATTGAGGTCGAGGACTGACGGTAGAGGATTGAGGTTTGAGGATTGAGGACTGAGGATTGAGGACTGAGGATTGAGCATTGAGGATTGAGCATTGAGGATTGAAGATTGAAGACTGGGTATTGAGGATTGAAGATTGAGAATTAAGGATTGAAAATTGTGGATTGAGGATCTAGGATTGGAGATTGATTATTGAGGAATGAAGATTGAGGATTGAGGATTGAGGATTGAGGATTGAGAATTGATGATGAGGACTGAGGGTTGAGAATTGAGGTTTGAGGAATGAGGATTGAGGGTTGATGATTGAGGATTGACGATTGAGGATTGAGGATTGAGGATTGGGGATTGAATATTGGGTACTGAGGATTGAAGATTGAGGATTGAGGATTGAGGATTGATGATGGAGGATGAGGGCTGAGGGTTGAGGATTGAGGTTTGAGTATTGAATCCTGAGAATTCAGGATATTCTATTGAGTACTGAGAATTGAGGATCGATGGTTGAGTACTGAGGACTGAAGATTGAGGATTGAAGGTTGAGTATTGAGGATTCAGTATTGAGGTTTGAGGGCTGAGGATTGAGGATTGAAGATTGAGTATTGAGGATTGAAGGTTGAGGATTGAGGATTGAGGATTAAGGATTGAGGATGATGTCTGAGGGTTGGGGATTGAGGTTTGAAGACTGAGGACTTAGGATTGAGGAATGAGGATTGAGGATGAGGGCTGAGGGTTGGGGATTGTGGTTTGACGACTGAGGACTGAGGATTGAGGATTGAGAATTCAGGATTGTTGATGGAGGATTGAAGATTGAGGATTGGGTATTGAGGATTGAAGAGTGAGGATTGAGGATTGAGGATTGAGGATTGAGGGTTGAGGATCTAGGATTGGAGATTGATTATTGAGGATTGAAGATTGGGGATTGAGGATTGAGGATCTAGGATTGGAGATTGATTATTGAGGATTGAAGATTGGGGATTGAGGATTGAGGATTGAGGATCTAGGATTGGAGATTGAAGATTGGGGATTGAGGATTGAGCGTTGAGGATTGCGGACGAGGACTGACGGTTGAGGATTGAGGTTTGAGAATTGAGGATTGAGGATTGAGGACTGAGGCTTGAGGGTTGAGAATTGAGCATTGAGGATTGAAGATTGAGGACTTGCGATTGAGGATTGAAGATTGAGGATTAAGGATTGAGGATTGGGGATTGAGGATGTAGGATTGGAGATTGATTATTGAGGATTGAAGATTGAGGATTGAGGATGGAGGATGAGGGCTGAGGGTTGAGGATTGAGGTTTGAGTATTGAGTCCTGAGAATTCAGGATATTCTATTGAGTATTGAGAATTGAGGATTGATGGTTGAGTATTGAGGACTGAGGATTGAGGCTTGAAGGTTGAGTATTGAAGATTCAGGATTGAGGTTTGGGGACTGAGGATTGAGGATTGAAGATTGAGTATTAGGGATTGAAGATTGAGGATTGAGGATTGAGGATTGAGGATTGAGGATTGAGGATGATGTCTGAGGGTTGAGGATTGAGGTTTGAGGACTGAGGACTGAGGATTAAAGACTGAGGGTTGAGGATGAGGGCAGAGGGTCAGGGATTGAGGTTTGACGACTGAGGATTGAGGATTGAGGATTGAGAATTGAGCATTGAGGATTGAGCATTGAGGATTGAAGATTGAAGACTGGGGATTGAGGATTGAAGGTTGAGAATTAAGGATTGATGATTGTGTATTGAGGATCTAGGATTGGAGATCGATTATTGAGGATTGAAGATTGAGGATTGAGGATTGAGGATTGAGGATTGAGAATTGAGGATGAGGACTGAGGGTTGAGGATTGAGGTTTGAGGAATGAGGATTGAGGGTTGAGGAGTGAGGATTGAGGATTGAGGATTGAGGATTGAGGATTGAGGATTGGGGATTGAATATTGAGTACTGAGGATTGAAGATTGAGGATTGAGGATTGAGGATTTATGATGGAGGATGAGGGCTGAGGGTTGAGGATTGAGGTTTGAGTATTGAATCCTGAGAATTCAGGATATTCTATTGAGTATTGGGAATTAAGGATTGATGGTTGAGTACTGAGGACTCAGGATTGAGGATTGAAGGTTGAGTATTGAGGATTCAGAATTGAGGTTTGAGGGCTGAGGATTGCGGATTGAAGATTGAGTATTGAGGATTGAAGGTTGAGGATTGAGGATTGAGGATTAAGGATTGAGGATGATGTCTGAGGGTTGAGGATTGAGGATTGAGGATTGAGGGTTGAGGATTGAGGATTGAGCATTGAGGCTTGAAGGTTGAGTATTGAAGATTCAGGATTGAGGTTTGAGGACTGAGCATTGAGGATTGAGGTTTGAGGATTGAGGATTGAGGATTGAAGATTGAGGATCGAGGATTGAGGACTGAGGATTGAGGCTTGAAGGTTGAGTATTGAAGATTCAGGATTGAGGTTTGAGGACTGAGCATTGAGGATTGAAGATTGAGTATTAGGGATTGAAGATTGAGGATTGAGGATTGAGGATTGAGGATTGAGGATGATGTCTGAGGGTTGAGGAGAGAGGTTTGAGGACTGAGGACTGAGGATTGAAGACTGAGGGTTGAGGATGAGGGCAGAGGGTCAGGGATTGAGGTTTGACGACTGAGGATTGAGGATTGAGGATTGAGAATTGAGGATTGATGATTGAGGATTGAAGATTGAGGATTGGGTATTGAGGATTGAAGAATGAGGTTTGAGGATTGAGGATTGAGGATTGAGGATTGAGGATCTAGGATTGGAGATTGATTATTGAGGATTGCAGACTGAGGATTGAGGATTGAGGATTGAGGATCTAGAATTGGAGATTGATTATTGAGGATTGAAGATTGAGGATTGATGATTGAGGATTGAGAATTGAGAAATGAGGATGAGGACTGAGGGTTGAGGATTGAGGTTTGAGAAATGAGGATTGAGGATTGAGGATTGAGGATTGAGGATTGTGTATTAAAGATTGAGTATTGATCACTGAGGATTGAGGATGGAGGATTGGGGGTTGAGGATCGAGGGTTGATGATTGAATATTGAGGATTCAAGATTGAGGATTGATGATTAAGGATTGAGGATGGAGGATGAGGGCTGAGTGTTGAGGATTGAGGTTTGAGGACTGAGGACAGAGGATTGAGGATTGAGAATTGAGGATTGAGGATTCAGGATTGAGGATTGAAAATTGAGTATTGAGGATTGAAAATTGAGGATTGAGGATTGACGATTGAGGATTGAGGATTGAAGATTGAGGATTGAGGATTGAGGATTGAGCATTGAGGATTGAGCATTGAGGATTGAAGATTGAAGACTGGGGATTGAGGATTGAAGGTTGAGAATTAAGGATTCATGATTGCGTATTGAGGATCTAGGATTGGAGATCGATTATTGAGGATTGAAGATTGAGGATTGAGGATTGAGGATTGAGGATTGAGAATTGAGGATGAGGACTGAGGGTTGAGGATTGAGGTTTGAGGAATGAGGATTGAGGGTTGAGGATTGAGGATTGAGGATTGAGGATTGAGGATTGAGGATTGAGGATTGAGGATTGGGGATTGAATATTGAGTACTGAGGATTGAAGATTGAGGATTGAGGATTGAGGACTGATGATGGAGGATGAGGGCTGAGGGTTGAGGATTGAGGTTTGAGTATTGAATCCTGAGAATTCAGGATATTCTATTGAGTATTGGGAATTGAGGATTGATGGTTGAGTACTGAGGACTCAGGATTGAGGATTGAAGGTTGAGTATTGAGGATTCAGAATTGAGGTTTGAGGGCTGAGGATTGAGGATTGAAGATTGCGTATTGAGGATTGAAGGTTGAGGATTGAGGATTGAGGATTAAGGATTGAGGATGATGTCTGAGGGTTGAGGATTGAGGATTGAGGATTGAGGATTGAGGATTGAAGATTGGATATTGAGGATTGAAGATTGAGGATCGAGGATTGAGGACTGAGGATTGAGGCTTGAAGGCTGAGTATTGAAGATTCAGGACTGAGGTTTGAGGACTGAGGATTGAGGATTGAAGATTGAGTATTAGGGATTGAAGATTGAGGATTGAGGATTGAGGATTGAGGATTGAGGATGATGTCAGAGGTTTGAGGATTGAGGTTTGAGGACTGAGGACTGAGGATTGAAGACTGAGGGTTGAGGATGGGGGCAGAGGGTCAGGGATTGAGGTTTGACGACTGAGGATTGAGGTATGAGGATTGAGAATTGCGGATTGATGATTGATGATTGAAGATTGAGGATTGGATATTGAGGATAGAGAATTGAGGATGGAGGACGAGGGCTGAGGGTTGAGGATTGAGGTTTGAGTATTGAGTCCTGAGAATTCAGGATATTCTATTGAGTATTGAGAGTTGAGGATTGATGGTTGAGTATTGAGGATTCATGGCTGGGGGTTGTGTGTTGAATATTGAGGGTTGAGGATTGAGGATTGAGGATTGAGGATTGAGGATTGAAGATTGAGTATTGATGATTGAATATTGAGGATTGAGGATTGAGGTTTGAGGATTGAGGTCGAGGACTGACGGTAGAGGATTGAGGTTTGAGGATTGAGGACTGAGGATTGAGGACTGAGGATTGAGCATTGAGGATTGAGCATTGAGGATTGAAGATTGAAGACTGGGTATTGAGGATTGAAGATTGAGAATTAAGGATTGAAAATTGTGGATTGAGGATCTAGGATTGGAGATTGATTATTGAGGAATGAAGATTGAGGATTGAGGATTGAGGATTGAGGATTGAGAATTGATGATGAGGACTGAGGGTTGAGAATTGAGGTTTGAGGAATGAGGATTGAGGGTTGATGATTGAGGATTGACGATTGAGGATTGAGGATTGAGGATTGGGGATTGAATATTGGGTACTGAGGATTGAAGATTGAGGATTGAGGATTGAGGATTGATGATGGAGGATGAGGGCTGAGGGTTGAGGATTGAGGTTTGAGTATTGAATCCTGAGAATTCAGGATATTCTATTGAGTACTGAGAATTGAGGATCGATGGTTGAGTACTGAGGACTGAAGATTGAGGATTGAAGGTTGAGTATTGAGGATTCAGTATTGAGGTTTGAGGGCTGAGGATTGAGGATTGAAGATTGAGTATTGAGGATTGAAGGTTGAGGATTGAGGATTGAGGATTAAGGATTGAGGATGATGTCTGAGGGTTGGGGATTGAGGTTTGAAGACTGAGGACTTAGGATTGAGGAATGAGGATTGAGGATGAGGGCTGAGGGTTGGGGATTGTGGTTTGACGACTGAGGACTGAGGATTGAGGATTGAGAATTCAGGATTGTTGATGGAGGATTGAAGATTGAGGATTGGGTATTGAGGATTGAAGAGTGAGGATTGAGGATTGAGGATTGAGGATTGAGGGTTGAGGATCTAGGATTGGAGATTGATTATTGAGGATTGAAGATTGGGGATTGAGGATTGAGGATCTAGGATTGGAGATTGATTATTGAGGATTGAAGATTGGGGATTGAGGATTGAGGATTGAGGATCTAGGATTGGAGATTGAAGATTGGGGATTGAGGATTGAGCGTTGAGGATTGCGGACGAGGACTGACGGTTGAGGATTGAGGTTTGAGAATTGAGGATTGAGGATTGAGGACTGAGGCTTGAGGGTTGAGAATTGAGCATTGAGGATTGAAGATTGAGGACTTGCGATTGAGGATTGAAGATTGAGGATTAAGGATTGAGGATTGGGGATTGAGGATGTAGGATTGGAGATTGATTATTGAGGATTGAAGATTGAGGATTGAGGATGGAGGATGAGGGCTGAGGGTTGAGGATTGAGGTTTGAGTATTGAGTCCTGAGAATTCAGGATATTCTATTGAGTATTGAGAATTGAGGATTGATGGTTGAGTATTGAGGACTGAGGATTGAGGCTTGAAGGTTGAGTATTGAAGATTCAGGATTGAGGTTTGGGGACTGAGGATTGAGGATTGAAGATTGAGTATTAGGGATTGAAGATTGAGGATTGAGGATTGAGGATTGAGGATTGAGGATTGAGGATGATGTCTGAGGGTTGAGGATTGAGGTTTGAGGACTGAGGACTGAGGATTAAAGACTGAGGGTTGAGGATGAGGGCAGAGGGTCAGGGATTGAGGTTTGACGACTGAGGATTGAGGATTGAGGATTGAGAATTGAGCATTGAGGATTGAGCATTGAGGATTGAAGATTGAAGACTGGGGATTGAGGATTGAAGGTTGAGAATTAAGGATTGATGATTGTGTATTGAGGATCTAGGATTGGAGATCGATTATTGAGGATTGAAGATTGAGGATTGAGGATTGAGGATTGAGGATTGAGAATTGAGGATGAGGACTGAGGGTTGAGGATTGAGGTTTGAGGAATGAGGATTGAGGGTTGAGGAGTGAGGATTGAGGATTGAGGATTGAGGATTGAGGATTGAGGATTGGGGATTGAATATTGAGTACTGAGGATTGAAGATTGAGGATTGAGGATTGAGGATTTATGATGGAGGATGAGGGCTGAGGGTTGAGGATTGAGGTTTGAGTATTGAATCCTGAGAATTCAGGATATTCTATTGAGTATTGGGAATTAAGGATTGATGGTTGAGTACTGAGGACTCAGGATTGAGGATTGAAGGTTGAGTATTGAGGATTCAGAATTGAGGTTTGAGGGCTGAGGATTGCGGATTGAAGATTGAGTATTGAGGATTGAAGGTTGAGGATTGAGGATTAAGGATTGAGGATGATGTCTGAGGGTTGAGGATTGAGGATTGAGGATTGAGGATTGAGGATTGAAGATTGGATATTGAGGATTGAAGATTGAGGATCGAGGATTGAGGACTGAGGATTGAGGCTTGAAGGTTGAGTATTGAAGATTCAGGATTGAGGTTTGACGACTGAGGATTGAGGATTGATGATTGAGTATTAGGGATTGAAGATTGAGGATTGAGGATTGAGGATTGAGGATTGAGGATGATGTCAGAGGTTTGAGGATTGAGGTTTGAGGACTGAGGACTGAGGATTGAAGACTGAGGGTTGAGGATGAGGGCAGAGGGTCAGGGATTGAGGTTTGACGACTGAGGATTGAGGTATGAGGATTGAGAATTGCGGATTGATGATTGAGGATTGAAGATTGAGGATTGGGTATTGAGGATAGAGGATTGAGGATGGAGGATGAGGGCTGAGGGTTGAGGATTGAGGTTTGAGTATTGAGTCCTCAGAATTCAGGATCTTCTATTGAGTACTGAGAATTGAGGATCGATGGTTGAGTACTGAGGACTGAAGATTGAGGATTGAAGGTTGAGTATTGAGGGTTCAGTATTGAGGTTTGAGGGCTGAGGATTGAGGATTGAAGATTGAGTATTGAGGATTGAAGGTTGAGGATTGAGGATTGAGGATTAAGGATTGAGGATGATGTCTGAGGGTTGAGGATTGAGGTTTGAGGACTGAGGACTTAGGATTGAGGACTGAGGATTGAGGATGAGGGCTGAGGGTCGGGGATTGAGGTTTGACGACTGAGGACTGAGGATTGAGGATTGAGAATTCAGGATTGTTGATGGAGGATTGAAGATTGAGGATTGGGTATTGAGGGTTGAAGAGTGAGGATTGAGGATTGAGGATTGAGGATTGAGGATTGAGGGTTAAGGATCTAGGATTGGAGATTGATTATTGCGGATTGAAGATTGGGGATTGAGGATTGAGGATTGAGGATCTAGGATTGGAGATTGATTATTGAGGATTGAAGATTGGGGATTGAGGATTGAGGATTGAGGACCTAGGATTGGAGATTGAAGATTGGGGATTGAGGATTGAGGGTTGAGGGTTGAGGACGAGGACTGACGGTTGAGGACTGAGGTTTGAGGATGAGGACTGAGGGTTGAGGATTGAGGTTTGAGAAATGAGGATTGAGGATTGAGGATTGAGGATTGAGGATTGAGGATTGAGGATTGTGTATTAAAGATTGGGTATTGATCACTGAGGATTGAGGATTGAGGATTGAGGGTTGATGATTGAATATTGAGGATTGAAGATTGAGGATTGAGGATTGAGGATTGAGGATTGAGGATTGAGGATTGAGGACTGAGGCTTGAGGGTTGAGGATTGAGCATTGAGGATTGAAGATTGAGGACTGGCGATGGAGGATTGAAGATTGAGGATTAAGGGTTGAGGATTGGGGATTGAGGATGTAGGATTGGAGATTGATTATTGAGGATTGAAGATTGAGGATTGAGGATGGAGGATGAGGGCTGAGGGTTGAGGATTGAGGCTTGAGTATTGAGTCCTGAGAATTCAGGATATTCTATTGAGTATTGAGAATTGAGGATTGATGGTTGAGTATTGAGGACTGAGGATTGAGGCTTGAAGGTTGAGTATTGAAGATTCAGGATTGAGGTTTGGGGACTGAGGATTGAGGATTGAAGATTGAGTATTAGGGATTGAAGATTGAGGATTGAGGATTGAGGATTGAGGATTGAGGATTGAGGATGATGTCTGAGGGTTGAGGATTGAGGTTTGAGGACTGAGGACTGAGGATTAAAGACTGAGGGTTGAGGATGAGGGCAGAGGGTCAGGGATTGAGGTTTGACGACTGAGGATTGAGGATTGAGGATTGAGAATTGAGCATTGAGGATTGAGCATTGAGGATTGAAGATTGAAGACTGGGGATTGAGGATTGAAGGTTGAGAATTAAGGATTGATGATTGTGTATTGAGGATCTAGGACTGGAGATCGATTATTGAGGATTGAAGATTGAGGATTGAGGATTGAGGATTGAGGATTGAGAATTGAGGATGAGGACTGAGGGTTGAGGATTGAGGTTTGAGGAATGAGGATTGAGGGTTGAGGGTTGAGGATTGAGGATTGAGGATTGAGGATTGAGGATTGAGGATTGGGGATTGAATATTGAGTACTGAGGATTGAAGATTGAGGATTGAGGATTGAGGATTGATGATGGAGGATGAGGGCTGAGGGTTGAGGATTGAGGTTTGAGTATTGAATCCTGAGAATTCATTATATTCTATTGAGTATTGGGAATTGAGGATTGATGGTTGAGTACTGAGGACTCAGGATTGAGGATTGAAGGTTGAGTATTGAGGATTCAGAATTGAGGTTTGAGGGCTGAGGATTGCGGATTGAAGATTGAGTATTGAGGATTGAAGGTTGAGGATTGAGGATTGAGGATTAAGGATTGAGGATGATGTCTGAGGGTTGAGGATTGAGGATTGAAGATTCGATATTGAGGATTGAAGATTGAGTATCGAGGATTGAGGACTGAGGATTGAGGCTTGAAGGTTGAGTATTGAAGATTCAGGATTGAGGTTTGACGACTGAGGATTGAGGATTGAAGATTGAGTATTAGGGATTGAAGATTGAGGATTGAGGATTGAGGATTGAGGATTGAGGATGATGTCAGAGGTTTGAGGATTGAGGTTTGAGGACTGACGACTGAGGATTGAAGACTGAGGGTTGAGGATGAGGGCAGAGGGTCAGGGATTGAGGTTTGACGACTGAGGATTGAGGTATGAGGTTTGAGAATTGCGGATTGATGATTGAGGATTGAAGATTGAGGATTGGGTATTGAGGATAGAGGATTGAGGATGGAGGATGAGGGCTGAGGGTTGAGGATTGAGGTTTGAGTATTGAGTCCTGAGAATTCAGGATATTCTATTGAGTACTGAGAATTGAGGATCGATGGTTGAGTACTGAGGACTGAAGATTGAGGATTGAAGGTTGAGTATTGAGGATTCAGTATTGAGGTTTGAGGGCTGAGGATTGAGGATTGAAGATTGAGTATTGAGGATTGAAGGTTGAGGATTGAGGATTGAGGATTAAGGATTGAGGATGATGTCTGAGGGTTGAGGATTGATGTTTGAGGACTGAGGACTTAGGATTGAGGACTGAGGATTGAGGATAAGGGCTGAGGGTCGGGGATTGAGGTTTGACGACTGAGGACTGAGGATTGAGGATTGAGAATTCAGGATTGTTGATGGAGGATTGAAGATTGAGGATTGGGTATTGAGGGTTGAAGAGTGAGGATTGAGGATTGAGGATTGAGGATTGAGGGTTAAGGATCTAGGATTGGAGATTGATTATTGAGGATTGAAGATTGGGGATTGAGGATTGAGGGTTGAGGATCTAGGATTGGAGATTGATTATTGAGGATTGAAGATTGGGGATTGAGGATTGAGGATTGAGGATCTAGGATTGGAGATTGAAGATTGGGGATTGAGGATTGCGGGTTGAGGATTGAGGACGAGGACTGACGGTTGAGGATTGAGGTTTGAGGATGAGGACTGAGGGTTGAGGATTGAGGTTTGAGAAATGACGATTGAGGATTGAGGATTGAGGATTGAGGATTGAGGATTGAGGATTGTGTATTAAAGATTGAGTATTGATCACTGAGGATTGAGGATTGAGGATTGAGGGTTGATGATTGAATATTGAGGATTGAAGATTGAGGATTGAGGATTGAGGATTGAGGATTGAGGATTGAGGATTGAGGATTGAGGATTGAGTGTTGGGGATTGAATATTGAGTACTGAGGATTGAAGATTGGGGATTGAGGATTGATGATGGAGGATGAGGGCTGAGGGTTGAGGATTGAGGTTTGAGTATTGAACCCTGAGAATTCAGGATATTCTATTGAGTATTGAGAATTGAGGATTGATGGTTGAGTACTGAGGACTGAGGATTGAGGATTGAAGATTGAGGATTAAGGATTGAAGATTGAGAATTAAGGATTGAAGATTGTGGATTGAGGATCTAGGATTGGAGATTGATTATTGAGGATTGAAGATTGAGGACTGAGGATTGAGGATTGAGGATTGAGAATTGAGGATGAGGACTGAGGATTGAGGATTGAGAATTGAGGATTAAGGGTTGAGGATTGAAGATTGAGGATTGGGTATTGAGGATTGAAGAATGAGGATTGAGGATTGAGGATTGAGGATTGAAGATTGAGTATTGAGGATTGAAGATTGACGATTGAGGATTGACGATTGAGGATTGAGGATTGAGGATTGAGGATTGAAGATTGAGGATTGGGTATTGAGGTCTGAACATTGAGGATTGTGGATTGAGGATTGAAGGTTGAATATTGATGAATGAAAATTAACGATTGAGGATTGAGGGTTGTGGATTGAGGACGAGTACTGAGGGTTGAGTATTGATACTTGAGGTCTAAGGATTGAGAATTGAGGTTTGAGAAATGAGGATTGAGGATTGAGGATTGAGGATTGAGGTTTGAGGATCGATGATTGAGTATTGAAGATTGAGTATTGATCACTGAGGATTGAGGATTGAGGATTGAGGATTGAGGATTGAGGATTGAGGATTGAGGATTGAAGATTGATTATTGAGGATTGAAGATTGGGGATTGAGGATTGAGGTTTGAGGATGGAGGATGAGGGCTGAGGGTTGAGGATTGAGGTTTGAGGACTGAGGACTGAGGATTGAGGATCGAGAGTTGAGGATTGAGGATTGAGGATTGAGCATTGAGGATTGAGAATTGAGGATTGATGATTGAGGGTTGAAAATTGAATATTGAGGATTGAAGATTGAGGATTGATGATTAAGGATTGAGGATGGAGGATGAGGGCTGAGGGTTGAGGATTGAGGTTTGAGGATGGAGGATTAAAGATTGAGTATTGAGGATTGAGGATTGACGATTGACGATTGAGGATTGAGGATTGAGGGTTGAGGATTGAGGATTGAAGATTGAGGATTGGGTATTGAGTAAAGAAGATTGAGGATTGTGGATTGAGGATTGAAGGTTGAATATTGATGAATGAATATTAACGATTGAGGATTGAGGGTTGTGGATTGAGGACGAGGACTGAGAGTTGAGTATTGATACTCGAGGTCTGAGGATTGAGGATTGAGGATTGCGAATTGAGGATTGAAGATTGAGGATTGAGGATTGGGTATTGAGGATTGTAGAATGAGGATTGAGGATTGAGGATTGAGGATTGAAGATTGAGTATTGAGGATTGAAGATTGAGGATTGAGTATTGAGGACTGAGGATTGAGGATTGAAGATTGAGTATTGAGGATTGAAGATTGAGGATTGAGGATGGAGGATTGAGAATTGAGGATTGAAGATTGAGGATTGAGGATTGAGGATTGAGGATTGAGCATTGAGGATTGAAGATTGAATATTGATGATTGAAGATTGAGGATTGAGGATTGAGGGTTGTGGATTGAGGACGAGTACTGAGGGTTGAATATTGATGATTGAGGTCTGAGGATTGAGGATTGAGGATTGAAAATTGAGGATTGAGGATTGAGGATTGAGGATTGAGGATTGAAGATTGAGTATTGAGTATTGAAGATTGAGGATTGAGGATTGAGGTTTGAGGATTGATGATTGAAGATTGTGTACTGAAGATTGAAGATTGAGGATTGAGGATTGAGGATTGAGGATTGAGGATTGAGGATTGAAGATTGAGGATTGGGGATTGAGGATTGACGATTGAGGATTGAGAATTGAGGATTGAGGTTTGAAATTGAGTATTGAGGATTGAAGATTGAGGATTGAGATTTGATTATTGAATATTGTGTTATGAGTATTGAACCATGAGAATTCAGGATATTCTATTGAGCATTGAGAATTGGGGATTGATCGTTGAGTATTGAGGATTCATGGCTGAGGTTTGTGTGTTGAATATTGAGGGTTGAGGATTGAGGATTGAGGATTGATGATGGAGGATGAGGGCTGAGGGTTGAGGATTGAGGTTTGAGTATTGAATCCTGAGAATTCATTATATTCTATTGAGTATTGGGAATTGAGCATTGATGGTTGAGTACTGAGGACTCAGGATTGAGGATTGAAGGTTGAGTATTGAGGATTCAGAATTGAGGTTTGAGGGCTGAGGATTGCGGATTGAAGATTGAGAATTGAGGATTGAAGGTTGAGGATTGAGGATTGAGGATTAAGGATTGAGGATGATGTCTGAGGGTTGAGGATTGAGGATTGAAGATTGGATATTCAGGATTGAAGATTGAGGATCGAGGATTGAGGACTGAGGATTGAGGCTTGAAGGTTGAGTATTGAAGATTCAGGATTGAGGTTTGACGACTGAGGATTGAGGATTGAAGATTGAGTATTAGGGATTGAAGATTGAGGATTGAGGATTGAGGATTGAGGATTGAGGATGATGTCAGAGGTTTGAGGATTGAGGTTTGAGGACTGACGACTAAGGATTGAAGACTGAGGGTTGAGGATGAGGGCAGAGGGTCAGGGATTGAGGTTTGACGACTGAGGATTGAGGTATGAGGATTGAGAATTGCGGATTGATGATTGAGGATTGAAGATTGAGGATTGGGTATTGAGGATAGAGGATTGAGGATGGAGGATGAGGGCTGAGGGTTGAGGATTGAGGTTTGAGTATTGAGTCCTGAGAATTCAGGATATTCTATTGAGTACTGAGAATTGAGGATCGATGGTTGAGTACTGAGGACTGAAGATTGAGGATTGAAGGTTGAGTATTGAGGATTCAGTATTGAGGTTTGAGGGCTGAGGATTGAGGATTGAAGATTGAGTATTGAGGATTGAAGGTTGAGGATTGAGGATTGAGGATTAAGGATTGAGGATGATGTCTGAGGGTTGAGGATTGACGTTTGAGGACTGAGGACTTAGGATTGAGGACTGAGGATTGAGGATGAGGGCTGAGGGTCGGGGATTGAGGTTTGACGACTGAGGACTGAGGATTGAGGATTGAGAATTCAGGATTGTTGATGGAGGATTGAAGATTGAGGATTGGGTATTGAGGGTTGAAGAGTGAGGATTGAGGATTGAGGATTGAGGATTGAGGGTTAAGGATCTAGGATTGGAGATTGATTATTGAGGATTGAAGATTGGGGATTGAGGATTGAGGGTTGAGGATCTAGGATTGGAGATTGATTATTGAGGATTGAAGATTGGGGATTGAGGATTGAGGATTGAGGATCTAGGATTGGAGATTGAAGATTGGGGATTGAGGATTGCGGGTTGAGGATTGAGGACGAGGACTGACGGTTGAGGATTGAGGTTTGAGGATGAGGACTGAGGGTTGAGGATTGAGGTTTGAGAAATGAGGATTGAGGATTGAGGATTGAGGATTGAGGATTGAGGATTGAGGATTGTGTATTAAAGATTGAGTATTGATCACTGAGGATTGAGGATTGAGGATTGAGGGTTGATGATTGAATATTGAGGATTGAAGATTGAGGATTGAGGATTGAGGATTGAGGATTGAGGATTGAGGATTGAGGATTGAGGATTGAGTGTCGGGGATTGAATATTGAGTACTGAGGATTGAAGATTGGGGATTGAGGATTGATGATGGAGGATGAGGGCTGAGGGTTGAGGATTGAGGTTTGAGTATTGAACCCTGAGAATTCAGGATATTCTATTGAGTATTGAGAATTGAGGATTGATGGTTGAGTACTGAGGACTGATGATTGAGGATTGAAGATTGAGGATTAAGGATTGAAGATTGAGAATTAAGGATTGAAGATTGTGGATTGAGGATCTAGGATTGGAGATTGATTATTGAGGATTGAAGATTGAGGATTGAGGATTGAGGATTGAGGATTGAGAATTGAGGATGAGGACTGAGGATTGAGGATTGAGAATTGAGGATTGAGGGTTGAGGATTGAAGATTGAGGATTGGGTATTGAGGATTGAAGAATGAGGATTGAGGATTGAGGATTGAGGATTGAAGATTGAGTATTGAGGATTGAAGATTGACGATTGAGGATTGACGATTGAGGATTGAGGATTGAGGATTGAGGATTGAAGATTGAGGATTGGGTATTGAGGTCTGAACATTGAGGATTGTGGATTGAGGATTGAAGGTTGAATATTGATGAATGAAAATTAACGATTGAGGATTGAGGGTTGTGGATTGAGGACGAGTACTGAGGGTTGAGTATTGATACTTGAGGTCTAAGGATTGAGAATTGAGGTTTGAGAAATGAGGATTGAGGATTGAGGATTGAGGATTGAGGTTTGAGGATCGATGATTGAGTATTGAAGATTGAGTATTGATCACTGAGGATTGAGGATTGAGGATTGAGGATTGAGGATTGAGGATTGAGGATTGAGGATTGAAGATTGATTATTGAGGATTGAAGATTGAGGATTGAGGATTGAGGGTTGAGGATGGAGGATGAGGGCTGAGGGTTGAGGATTGAGGTTTGAGGACTGAGGACTGAGGATTGAGGATCGAGAGTTGAGGATTGAGGATTGAGGATTGAGCATTGAGGATTGAGAATTGAGGATTGATGATTGAGGGTTGAAAATTGAATATTGAGGATTGAAGATTGAGGATTGATGATTAAGGATTGAGGATGGAGGATGAGGGCTGAGGGTTGAGGATTGAGGTTTGAGGACTGAGGACTGAGGATTGAGGATTGAGAATTGAGGTTTGAGGGTTGAGGATTGAAGATTGAGGTTTGGGTATTGAGGATTGAAGAATGAGGATTGAGGATTGAGGACTGAGGACTGAGGATTGAGGATTGAGGATGGAGGATTAAAGATTGAGTATTGAGGATTGAGGATTGACGATTGACGATTGAGGATTGAGGATTGAGGGTTGAGGATTGAGGATTGAAGATTGAGGATTGGGTATTGAGTAAAGAACATTGAGGATTGTGGATTGAGGATTGAAGGTTGAATATTGATGAATGAATATTAACGATTGAGGATTGAGGGTTGTGGATTGAGGACGAGGACTGAGAGTTGAGTATTGATACTCGAGGTCTGAGGATTGAGGATTGAGGATTGCGAATTGAGGATTGAAGATTGAGGATTGAGGATTGGGTATTGAGGATTGTAGAATGAGGATTGAGGATTGAGGATTGAGGATTGAAGATTGAGTATTGAGGATTGAAGATTGAGGATTGAGTATTGAGGACTGAGGATTGAGGATTGAAGATTGAGTATTGAGGATTGAAGATTGAGGATTGAGGATGGAGGATTGAGAATTGAGGATTGAAGATTGAGGATTGAGGATTGAGGATTGAGGATTGAGGATTGAGCATTGAGGATTGAAGATTGAATATTGATGATTGAAGATTGAGGATTGAGGATTGAGGGTTGTGGATTGAGGACGAGTACTGAGGGTTGAATATTGATGATTGAGGTCTGAGGATTGAGGATTGAGGATTGAAAATTGAGGATTGAGGATTGAGGATTGAGGATTGAGGATTGAAGATTGAGTATTGAGTATTGAAGATTGAGGATTGAGGATTGAGGTTTGAGGATTGATGATTGAAGATTGTGTATTGAAGATTGAAGATTGAGGATTGAGGATTGAGGATTGAGGATTGAGGATTGAGGATTGAAGATTGAGGATTGGGGATTGAGGATTGACGATTGAGGATTGAGTATTGAGGATTGAGAATTGAGGATTGAGGTTTGAAATTGAGTATTGAGGATTGAAGATTGAGGATTGAGATTTGATTATTGAATATTGTGGATTGAGTATTGAACCATGAGAATTCAGGATATTCTATTGAGTATTGAGAATTGAGGATTGATCGTTGAGTATTGAGGATTCATGGCTGAGGGTTGTGTGTTGAATATTGAGGGTTGAGGATTGAGGATTGAGGATGGAGGATGAGGGCTGAGGGTTGAGGATTGAGGTTTGAGTATTGAACCCTGAGAATTCAGGATATTCTATTGAGTATTGAGAATTGAGGATTGATGGTTGAGTTCTGAGGACTGAGGATTGAGGATAGAAGGTTGAGTATTGAGGATTCAGAATTGAGGTTTGAGGACTGAGGATTGTGGATTGAAGATTGAGTATTGAGGATTGAAGATTGAGGATTGGGGATTGAGGATTGAGGATTGAGGATGATGTCTGAGGGTTGAGGATTGAGGTTTGAGGACTGAGGACTGAGGACTGAGGACTGAGGATTGAGGATGAGGGCTGAGGGTCGGGGATTGAGGTTTGACGGCTGAGGACTGAGGATTGAGGATTGAGAATTAAGGATTGTTGATAGAGGATTGAAGATTGAGGATTGGGTATTAAGGATTGAAGAATGAGGATTGAGGATTGAGGATTGAGGATTGAGGGTTGAGGATCTAGGATTGGAGATTGATTATTGAGGATTGAATATTGGGGATTGAGGATTGAGGGTTGAGGATTGAGGATTGAAGATTGATTATTGAGAATTGAGGTTTGAGGATCTAGGATTGGTGACTGAAGATTGAGGATTGAGGATTTAGGTTCGAGTACTGAGGACGAGGACTGACGGTTGAGGATTGAGGTTTGTGGATTGAGGATTGAGGACTGAGGCTTGAGGATTGAGGATTGAGCATTGAGGATTGAAGATTGAGGACTGGCGATTGAGGATTGAAGATTGAGGATTAAGGACTGAGGATGTAGGATTGGAGATTGATTATTGAGGATTGAAGATTGAGGATTGAGGATTGGGGATCTAGGATTGGAGATTGATTATTGAGGATTGAAGATTGAGGATTGACGATTGAGGATTGAGGATCTAGAATTGGAGATTGATTATTGAGGATTGAAGATTGAGGATTGATGATTGAGGATTGAGAATTGAGAATTGAGGATGAGGACTGAGGTTTGAGGATTGAGGTTTGAGAAATGAGGATTGAGGATTGAGGATTGAGGATTGAGGATTGAGGATTGAGGATTGAAAATTGAGTATTGAGGATTGAAGATTGAGGATTGAGGATTGACGATTGAGGATTGTGGATTGAAGATTGAGTATTGAGGATTGAAGATTGAGGATTGAGGATTGAGGATTGAGGATTGAGGATTGAGGATTGAGGATTGAAGATTGATTATTGAGGATTTAATATTGGGGATTGAGGATTGAGGATTGAGGATCTAGGATTGGAGATTGAAGATTGAGGATTGAGGATTGAGGGTCGAGTATTGAGGACGAGGACTGACGGTTGAGGATTGAGCACTGAGGATTGAAGGTTGAATATTGATGATTGAAGATTGAGGATTGAGGATTGAGTGTTGTGGATTGAGGACGAGGACTGAGGGTTGAATATTGATGATTGAGGTCTGAGGATTGAGGATTGAGGATTGAAAATTGAGGATTGAGGATTGAGGATTGAGGACTGAGGATTGAAGATTGGATATTGAGTATTGAAGATTGAGGATTGAGGATTGAGTACTGAGGATTGAGGCTTGAAGGTTGAGTATTGAAGACTCAGGATTGAGGTATGAGGACTGAGGATTGAGGATTGAAGATTGAGTATTAGGGATTGATGATTGAGGGTTGAAAATTGAATATTGAGCATTGAAGATTGAGGATTGATGATTAAGGATTGAGGATGGAGGATGAGGGCTGAGGGTTGAGGATTGAGGTTTGAGGACTGAGGACTGAGGATTGAGGATTGAGAATTGAGGATTGAGGGTTGAGGATTGAAGATTGAGGATTGGGTATTGAGGATTGAAGAATGAGGATTGAGGATTGAGGATTGAGGATTGAAGATTGAGTATTGAGGATTGAAGATTGACGATTGAGGATTGACGATTGAGGATTGAGGATTGAGGATTGAGGATTGAAGATTGAGGATTGGGTATTGAGGTCTGAACATTGAGGATTGTGGATTGAGGATTGAAGGTTGAATATTGATGAATGAAAATTAACGATTGAGGATTGAGGGTTGTGGATTGAGGACGAGTACTGAGGGTTGAGTATTGATACTTGAGGTCTAAGGATTGAGAATTGAGGTTTGAGAAATGAGGATTGAGGATTGAGGATTGAGGATTGAGGTTTGAGGATCGATGATTGAGTATTGAAGATTGAGTATTGATCACTGAGGATTGAGGATTGAGGATTGAGGATTGAGGATTGAGGATTGAGGATTGAAGATTGATTATTGAGGATTGAAGATTGAGGATTGAGGATTGAGGGTTGAGGATGGAGGATGAGGGCTGAGGGTTGAGGATTGAGGTTTGAGGACTGAGGACTGAGGATTGAGGATCGAGAGTTGAGGATTGAGGATTGAGGATTGAGCATTGAGGATTGAGGATTGAGGATTGAGGGTTGAGGATCTAGGATTGGAGATTGACTATTGAGGATTGAAGATTGGGGATTGAGTATTGAGGATTGAGGATCTAGGATTCGAGATTGATTATTGAGGATTGAAGATTGGGGATTGAGGATTGAGGATTGAGGATCTAGGATTGGAGATCAAGGATTGGGGATTGAGGATTGAGGGTTGAGGATTGAGGACGAGGACTGACGGTTGAGGATTGAGGTTTGAGGATTGAGGATTGAGGATTGAGGACTGAGGCTTGAGGATTGAGGATTGAGCATTGAGGATTGAAGATTGAGGAC
This sequence comes from Calliopsis andreniformis, assembly GCF_051401765.1. Classification (NCBI taxonomy): domain Eukaryota; kingdom Metazoa; phylum Arthropoda; class Insecta; order Hymenoptera; family Andrenidae; genus Calliopsis; species Calliopsis andreniformis. The sequence goes on from NW_027480564.1 coordinate 347,316, forward strand.
TGGCGATTGAGGATTGAAGATTGAGGATTAAGGATTGAGGATTGGGAATTGAGGATGTAGGATTGGAGATTGATTATTGAGGATTGAAAATTGAGGATTGAGGATTGAGGATTGGGTATTGAGGATTGAAGAATGAGGATTGAGGATTGAGGATTGAGGATTGAGGGTTGAGGATCTAGGATTGAAGATTGAGGATTGAGGATTGAGGATCGAGGATTGAGGATTGAGGATGGAGGATGAGGGCTGAGGGTTGAGGATTGAGGTTTGAGTATTGGGTCCTGAGAATTCAGGATATTCTATTGAGTGTTGAGAATTGAGGATTGAGGATTGAGGATTGAAGATTGAGTATTAGGGATTGAAGATTGAGGATTGAGGATTGAGGATTGAGGATTGAGGATTGAAGATTGAGGATTGGGTATTGAGGATTGAAGAATGAGGATTGAGGATTGAGGATTGAGGATTGAGGATTGAGGATCTTGGATTGGAGATTGATTATTGAGGATTGAAGATTGATGATTGAGGATTGAGGATTGCGGATCTAGAATTGGAGATTGATTATTGAGGATTGAAGATTGAGGATTGATGATTGAGGATTGAGAATTGAGAATTGAGGATGATGTCTGAGGGTTGAGGATTGAGGTTTGAGAAATGAGGATTGAGGATTGAGGATTGAGGATTGAGGATTGAGGATTGAGGATTGTGTATTAAAGATTGAGTATTGATCACTGAGGATTGAGGATTGAGGATTGAGTGTTGAGGATTGAGGGTTGATGATTGAATATTGAGGATTGAAGATTGAGGATTGATGATTAAGGATTGAGGATGGAGGACGAGAGCTGAGTGTTGAGGATTGAGGTGATGAGGACTGAGGGCAGAGGATTGAGGATTGAGAATTGAGGATTGAGGATTGAGGGTTGAGGATCTGGGATTGAAGATTGAGGTTTGAGGATTGAGGATTGAGGATTGAGTGTTGAGGATTGAGGGTTGATGATTGAATATTGAGGATTGAAGATTGAGGATTGATGATTAAGGATTGAGGATGGAGGATGAGGGCTGAGTGTTGAGGATTGAGGATTGAGGACTGAGGACAGAGGATTGAGGATTGAGAATTGAGGATTGAGGATTGAGGATTGAGGATTGAAAATTGAGTATTGAGGATTGAAGATTGAGGATTGAGGATTGACGATTGAGGATTGAGGATTGAAGATTGTGTATTGAGGATTGAGGATTGAGGATTGAGGATTGAGGATTGAGGATTGAGGATTGAGAATTGAGGATGAGGACTGAGGGTTGAGGATTGAGGTTTGAGGAATGAGGATTGAGGGTTGAGGATTGAGGATTGAGGATTGAGGATTGAGGATTGAGGATTGGGGATTGAATATTGAGTACTGAGGATTGAAGGTTGAGGATTGAGGATTGAGGATTGATGATGGAGGATGAGGGCTGAGGGTTGAGGATTGAGGTTTGAGAAATGAGGATTGAGGATTGAGGATTGAGGATTGAAGATTGAGTATTGAGAATTGAGGATTGAGGATTGAGGATTGAGGATTGAGAATTGAGGATGAGGACTGAGGGTTGAGAATTGAGGTTTGAGAAATGAGGATTGAGGATTGAGGATTGAGGATTGAGGGTTGAGGATCGATGACTGAGTATTGAAGATTGAGTATTGATCACTGAGGATTGAGGATTGAGGATTGAGGATTGAGGATTGAGGATTGAAGATTGAATATTGAGGATTGAAGATTGAGGATTGAGGATTGAGGGATGAGGATGGAGGATGAGGGCTGAGGGTTGGGGATTGAGGTTTGAGGACTGAGGACTAAGGATTGAAGATCGAGAGTTGAGGATTGAGGATTGAGTATTGGGGATTGAGGATTGAGATTTGAGGATTGATGATTGAGGGTTGAAAATTGAATATTGAGCATTGAAGATTGAGGATTGATGATTAAGGATTGAGGATGGAGGATGAGGGCTGAGGGTTGAGGATTGAGGTTTGAGAACTGAGGACTGAGGATTGAGGATTGAGAATTGAGGATTGAGGGTTGAGGATTGAAGATTGAGGATTGGGTATTGAGGATTGAAGAATGAGGATTGAAGATTGAGGATTGAGGATTGAGGATTGAAGATTGAGTATTGAGGATTGAAGATTGACGATTGAGGATTGACGATTGAGGATTGAGGATTGAGGATTGAGGATTGAACATTGAGGATTGGGTATTGAGGACTGAACATTGAGGATTGTGGATTGAGGATTGAAGGTTGAATATTGATGAATGAAGATTAACGATTGAGGATTGAGGGTTGTGGATTGAGGACGAGTACTGAGGGTTGAATATTGATGATTGAGGTCTGAGGATTGAGGATTGAGGATTGAAAATTGAGGATTGAGGATTGAGGATTGAGGATTGAGGATTGAAGATTGAGTATTGAGTATTGAAGATTGAGGATTGAGGATTGAGGATTGAGGATTGATAATTGAAGATTGTGTATTGAAGATTGAAGATTGAGGATTGAGGATTGAGGATTGAGGATTGAGGATTGAGGATTGAAGATTGAGGATTGGGGATTGAGGATTGACGATTGAGGATTGAGTATTGACGATTGAGAATTGAGGATTGAGGTTTGAAATTGAGTATTGAGGATTGAAGATTGAGGATTGAGATTTGAATATTGAATATTGTGGATTGAGTATTGAACCATGAGAATTCAGGATATTCTATTGAGTATTGAGAATTGAGGATTGATCGTTGAGTATTGAGGATTCATGGCTGAGGGTTGTGTGTTGAATATTGAGGGTTGAGGATTGACGATTGAGCATTGAGGATTGAGAATTGAGGATTGATGATTGAGGGTTGAAAATTGAATATTGAGGTTTGAAAATTGAGGATTGATGATTAAGGATTGAGGATGGAGGATGAGGGCTGAGGGTTGAGGATTGAGGTATGAGGACTGAGGACTGAGGATTGAGGATTGAGAATTGAGGTTTGAGGGTTGAGGATTGAAGATTGAGGATTGGGTATTGAGGATTGAAGAATGAGGATTGAGGATTGAGGATTGAGGATGGAGGATTAAAGATTGAGTATTGAGGATTGAGGATTGACGATTGAGGATTGAGGATTGAGGATTGAGGGTTGAGGATTGAGGATTGAAGATTGAGGATTGGGTATTGAGTAAAGAACATTGAGGATTGTGGATTGAGGATTGAAGGTTGAATATTGATGAATGAACATTAACGATTGAGGATTGAGGGTTGTGGATTGAGGACGAGGACTGAGAGTTGAGTATTGATACTTGAGGTCTGAGGATTGAGGATTGAGGATTGCGAATTGAGGATTGAAGATTGAGGATTGAGGATTGGGTATTGAGGATTGTAGAATGAGGATTGAGGATTGAGGATTGAGGATTGAAGATTGAGTATTGAAGATTGAAGATTGAGGATTGAGTATTGAGGACTGAGGATTGAGGATTGAAGATTGAGTATTGAGGATTGAAGATTGAGGATTGAGGATTGAGGATTGAGAATTGAGGATTGAAGATTGAGGATTGAGGATTGAGGATTGAGGATTGAGCATTGAGGATTGAAGATTGAATATTGATGATTGAAGATTGAGGATTGAGGATTGAGGGTTGTGGATTGAGGACGAGTACTGAGGGTTGAATATTGATGATTGAGGTCTGAGGATTGAGGATTGAGGATTGAAAATTGAGGATTGAGGATTGAGGATTGAGGATTGAGGATTGAAGATTGAGTATTGAGAATTGAGGTTCGAGGATCTAGGATTGGAGACTGAAGATTGAGGATTGAGGATTTAGGTTCGAGTACTGAGGGCGAGGACTGACGGTTGAGGATTGAGGTTTGAGGATTGAGGATTGAGAACTGAGGCTTGAGGATTGAGGATTGAGCATTGAGGATTGAAGATTGAGGACTGGCGATTGAGGATTGAAGATTGAGGATTAAGGACTGAGGATGTAGGATTGGAGATTGATTATTGAGGATTGAAGATTGAGGATTGAGGATTGAGGATCAAGGATTGGAGACTGATTATTGAGGATTGAAGATTGAGGATTGAGGATTGAGGATTGAGGATCTAGAATTGGAGATTGATTATTGAGGATTGAAGATTGAGGATTGATGATTGAGGATTGAGAATTGAGAATTGAGGATGAGGACTGAGGTTTGAGGATTGAGGTTTGAGAAATGAGGATTGAGGATTGAGGATTGAGGATTGAGGATTGAAAATTGAGTATTGAGGATTGAAGATTGAGGATTGCGGATTGACGATTGAGGATTGTGGATTGAAGATTGAGTATTGAGGATTGAAGATTGAGGATTGAGGATTGAGGATTGAGGATTGAGGATTGAGGATTGAGGATTGAGGATTGAAGATTGATTATTGAAGATTGAATATTGGGGATTGAGGATTGAGGATTGAGGATCTAGGATTGGAGATTGAAGATTGAGGATTGAGGATTGAGGGTCGAGTATTGAGGACGTGGACTGACGGTTGAGGATTGAGCACTGAGGATTGAAGATTGAATATTGATGATTGAAGATTGAGGATTGAGGATTGAGTGTTGTGGATTGAGGACGAGGACTGAGTGTTGAATATTGATGATTGAGGTCTGAGGATTGAGGATTGAGGATTGAGGATTGAGGATTGAAGATTGGATATTGAGTATTGAAGATTGAGGATTGAGGATTGAGTACTGAGGATTGAGGCTTGAAGGTTGAGTATTGAAGACTCAGGATTGAGGTATGAGGACTGAGGATTGAGGATTGAAGATTGAGTATTAGGGATTGAAGATTGAGGATTGAGGATTGAGGATTGAGGATTGAGGATGATGTCTGAGGGTTGAGGATTGAGGTTTGAGGACTGAGGACAGAGGATTGAAGACTGAGGCTTGAGGATGAGGGCAGAGGGTCAGGGATTGAGGTTTGACGATTGAGGATTGAGGATTGAGGATTGAGAATTGAGGATTGATGATTGAGGATTGAAGATTGAACATTGGGTATTGAGGATTGAAGAATGAGGATTGAGGATTGAGGATTGAGGATTGAGGATTGAGGATCTAGGATTGGAGATTGATTATTGATAATAGAAGATTGAGGATTGAGGATTGAGGATTGAGGATCTAGAATTGGAGATTGATTACTGAGGATTGAAGATTGAGGATTGATGATTGAGGATTGAGAATTGAGAATTGAGGATGAGGACTGAGGGTTGAGGATTGAGGTTTGAGGAATGAGGATTGAGGGTTGAGGATTGAGGATTGAGGATTGAGGATTGAGGATTGAGGATTGGGGATTGAATATTGAGTACTGAGGATTGAAGATTGAGGATTGAGGATTGAGGGTTGAGGATGGAGGATGAGGGCTGAGGGTTGAGGATAGAGGTTTGAGTATTGAATCCTGAGAATACGGGATATTCTATTGAGTATTCAGAATTGAGGATTGATGGTTGAGTACTGAGGACTGAGGATTGAGGATTGAAGGTTGAGTATTGAGGATTCAGAATTGAGGTTTGAGGGCTGAGGATTGAGGATGGAGAATTGAGGATGAGGACTGAGGGTTGAGGATTGAGGTTTGAGGTATGAGGATTGAGGGTTGAGTATTGAGGTTTGAGGATTGAGGATTGAGGATTGAGGATTGGGGATTGATTATTGAGTACTGAGGATTGAAGATTGAGGATTGAAGGTTGAGTATTGAGGATTCAGAATTGAGGTTTGAGGGCTGAGGATTGAGGATTGAAGATTGAGTATTTAGGATTGAAGATTGAGGATTGAGGATTGAGGATTGAGGATTGAGGATGATGTCTGGGGGTTGAGGATTGAGGTTTGTGGACTGAGGACTGAGGATTGAGGACTGAGGATTGAGGATTGAGGATTGAGCATTGAGGATTGAAGATTGAAGACTGGGGATTGAGGATTGAAGATTGAGAATTAAGGATTGAAGATTGTGGATTGAGGATCTAGGATTGGAGATTGATTATTGAGGATTGAAGATTGAGAATTGAGGATTGAGGATTGAGAATTGAGGATGAGGACTGAGGGTTGAGGATTGAGGTTTGAGATTTGAGGATTGGCAATTGAATATTGAGGATTGATGCTTCAGGTCGGAGGATTGAGGATTGAGGATTGAGGATTGAGGTTTGAGATTTGAGGATTGACAGTTGAATATTGAGGATTGAGGCTCCAGGTCGGAGGATTGAGGATTGAGGATTGGGGATTGAGGTTTGAGGATTGAGGGTTGAGGATTGAGGGTTGAGTATTGAGGATTGAGCATTGAGGATTGAGGGTTGAGGATTGAGGACGGAGGATTGAGGATTGAGGATTGAGGATTGAGGATTGAGGATTGGATATTGAGGATTGAAGATTGAGGATCGAGGATTGAGGATTGAGTATTGAGGATGATGTCTGAGGGTTGAGGATTGAGGTTTGAGGACTGAGGACTGAAGATTGAAGACTGAGGGTTGAGGATGAGGGCAGAGGGTCAGGGATTGAGGTTTGACGACTGAGGATTGAGGATTGAGGATTGAGAATTGAGGATTGATGATTGAGGATTGAAGATTGAGGATTGGGTATTGAGGATAGATGATTGAGGATGGAGGATGAGGGCTGAGGGTTGAGGATTTAGGTTTGAGTATTGAGTCCTGAGAATTCAGGATATTCTATTGAGTATTGAGAATTGAGGATTGATTGTTGAGTATTGAGGACTGAGGATTGAGGCTTGATAGTTGAGTATTGAAGATTCAGGATTGAGGTTTGGGGACTGAGGATTGAGGATTGAAGATTGAGGATTGGGGATTGAGGATTGGCGATTGAGGATTGAGTATTGAGGATTGATGGTTGAGTATTGAGGATTCATGGCTGAGGGTTGTGTGTCGAATATTGAGGGTTGAGGATTGAGGATTGAGGATTGAGGATTGAGGATTGAAGATTGAGTATTGATGATTGAATATTGAGGATTGAGGATTGAGGTTTGAGGATTGAGTACGAGGACTGACGGTAGAGGATTGAGGTTTGAGGATTTATGACTGAGGATTGAGGACTGAGGGTTGAGCATTGAGGATTGAGCATTGAGGATTGAAGATTGAAGACTGGGGATTGAGTATTGAAGGTTGAGAAATAAGGATTGAAGATTGTGGATTGAGGATCTAGGATTGGAGATTGATTATTGAGGATTGAAGATTGAGGATTGAGGATTGAGGATTGAGGATTGAGGATTGAGAATTGAGGATGAGGACTGAGGGGTGAGGTTTGAGGTTTGAGGAATGAGGATTGAGGGTTGAGGATTGAGGATTGAGGACTGAGGATTGAGGACTGAGGATTGAGCATTGAGGATTGAGCATTGAGGATTGAAGACTGAAGACTGGGGATTGAGGATTGAAGGTTGAGAATTAAGGATTGATGATTGTGTATTGAGGATCTAGGATTGGAGATCGATTATTGAGGATTGAAGATTGAGGATTGAGGATTGAGGATTGAGGATTGAGAATTGAGGATGAGGACTGTGGGTTGAGGATTGAGGTTTGAGGAATGAGGATTGAGGGTTGAGGATTGACGATTGAGGATTGAGGATTGAGGATTGAGGATTGAGGATTGGGGATTGAATATTGAGTACTGAGGATTGAAGATTGAGGATTGAGGATTGAGGATTGATGATGGAGGATGAGGGCTGAGGGTTGAGGATTGAGGTTTGAGTATTGAATCCTGAGAATTCAGGATATTCTATTGAGTATTGGGAACTGAGGATTGATGGTTGAGTACTGAGGACTCAGGACTGAGGATTGAAGGTTGAGTATTGAGGATTCAGAATTGAGGTTTGAGGGCTGAGGATTGAGGATTGAAGATCGAGTATTGAGGATTGAAGGTTGAGGATTGAGGATTGAGGATTGAGAATTGAAGATTGGATATTGAGGATTGAAGATTGTGGATCGAGGATTGAGGACTGAGGATTGAGGCTTGAAGGTTGAGTATTGAAGATTCAGGATTGAGGTTTGAGGACTGAGGATTGAGGATTGAAGATTGAGTATTAGGAATTGAAGATTGAGGATTGAGGATTGAGGATTGAGGATTGAGGATGATGTCAGAGGTTTGAGGATTGAGGTTTGAGGACTGAGGACTGAGGATTGAAGACTGAGGGTTGAGGATGAGGGCAGAGGGTCAGGGATTGAGGTTTGACGACTGAGGATTGAGGTATGAGGATTGAGAATTGCGGATTGATGATTGAGGGTTGAAGATTGAGGATTGGGTATTGAGGATAGAGGATTGAGGATGGAGGATGAGGGCTGAGGGTTGAGGATTGTGTTTGTGTGCGTTTTCTATCTTATGAGATAGATGAACTTACACTTCGCACGCCGAATTAACCTTGTGCGAATACTTTTAGCTCGATAGTGGACTGTATAAATTGTTGTTTGTAGTGATTCAAAACCTTTTCTCTAATGAACTTTATTCTCGTTTGTCGGACAAATACGAAGCAAAAATCACCAATTCTCGCGGCAGTCTTCATATTTATACGTTAGGTTGTGCTGTTTCAAATTAAGCGTACATCTCATTGGTCTTTGTAAAAAAGAGGGGGTAACAAGAAAACAGAGTTCAAACGGAGTGGGTTGACAGAATTAAGCTAGAAGTGGGAATTTCTGGGTTTTTCCAACGGTCATCGGAAGTTACCGACTGCATCCCCGATGACCCACGCCGCTAATCCGACTAATGCTTTACAGCTAGCAATAAAAAACCAAGGAGCACCTCGACTTGGAGTGAACATATGGAAAACATAAAAATTATGACTAAATTCAAACCCTGGTACAACGTGTCGACAGCTAATAAACTAAATTTTGGCAAGTAACGGTTCCTTGGATATTTACTGCTGCTACGACAAATAATGTAAGAGGGTTCGCTACGCGACATACCGCCCCCCTTGAACGGTCATGTTCAAAAGATTTAAACAATGAATGGTTTGCGGAAAGTCAAAACGAAAATCTTAATACTACCTTACAGTATATACTTATAGCAACGCGGTCTTAAATTCACGTGTACAATGTTATAGAAACAACTACTCTCTAATACCGCCTTTGTAACAAATTATGAATTAGTTTCTTATTACATGTACTCTATTGGTAATGGCGCCAGTTTCTTAACACTTCTTTTATAAATTCCTAATGGTGTTCTCACAGACACTACACGGATGATCTTGTCTTCTCCTGGGTGTAGCTCCATGATTCTGCCTAACTTCCACTGCAACGGGGCTAGATTGTCCTCGCGTATTAGGACCAGCATCCCTTCCTTGATGTTGTTGTTGGCATCGACATGCCACTTGCTTCTAGTGTGTAACTCATGTAGGTATTCCCTGTGCCATCTGTTCCAAAAATGCTGTTTAATTTTTTGGGTATGCTGCCACAGTGACAGCCTATTGTTTCGGATATCTGAGATTTCGTATTCTGGCAGAGTTTGTAACGAACCACCAATTAGGAAATGGGCAGGTGTTAATGCGATACAATCGTTCGGATCAGAGGATAAGGGAGTTAGTGGACGGGAATTTAAAATAGCTTCGATCTCGATTATAATACTATTAAATTGTTCGTAGGTAAACACAGTTTCTCCAATAGTAGCTCTTAAATGCTTTTTAAAGGATTTAACCGCGGCTTCCCATAGGCCTCCGAAATGCGGTGAACGAGGCGGAGAAAACGACCAATTGACCTGTTCATTTGTCAAATATCTGTTTAAATTTCCCTTATATTCCTCAGAATTTACAAATGCTTGAATTTCTATGATTTCGTTCCTCGCACCAACAAAGTTGCTACCGTTGTCGGAATATAAATTTCGAGACTTTCCCCTTCTTGCGAAAAAACGTTTAATCGCGGCTATACATGTTTCTGTAGTCAGATCTGTGACTAGTTCCAAATGAGTGGCTTTTGTAGCAAAACATACAAATACAACGACATAACTCTTAATCCTTTTCACATTTCTATGTTTCCTTTCTTTTATTAAGAATGGTCCACAATAATCAATACCTGCATTCTCGAATGGACGTGCTTGGGTCACCCGATCCCTTGGTAAATTCCCCATAATATATTCGGGTACCTTGGGATTAGCCTTGAAGCAGTTAATGCAACGATGAATTATCTTACGCGTAAAATTTTTTCCATCGATTGGCCAATATTTGTGTCTAACCGCATTTAACGTAGCCTGTATACCTGCATGCCAATTCTTCAAATGTTCTTCTCTAATTATTAATTCTGTAATGTAGTGCCGACGCGGTAATACAATCGGGTGTTTGTGTGAGTAGCTAATATGCGCGTGTTTTAATCGCCCGCCTACTCTTAATAAGCCATTTCCATCAATAAATGGCGCTAGGTTGAGCAACTTACTTTTTTTGTTAATTGGAGTGTTGTTTTTCAAATCCCTTATTTCTTGCTCAAAAGTATGCGCTTGAACTAGTTTCAAAATATATATATGTGCATTTGTAATTTCTATGTTTGTTAGTTCACCCGTAATTCTTAGGTTACCCTTACAATTGTTATAGAACCGTAATATGTATGCTAACACTCTATTAAGCTTATTTATTGACGAAAATCTATCTATGAAAAACGCCGTATCAAGGCTTGCTACTAAAACCTTAAAATTACGCGTTTCCGGGATATCGATATCAGGAAGATCTACGGACGGCCACGCGTCTTCATGTTTTGAAAGCCAATGCGGACCCTTTAACCACAATTGATTATTTAGGATCTGCACTGGCGTTAAACCTCTGGATATAAAATCCGCAGGGTTTTCTGGACTCGAAATATGTCGCCAGGCTTGAACATCCGTCTGTTCCTGAATCTCGCTGACCCTATTTGCTATAAATGTCTTTAACAGATGAGGCGATGTTTTAATCCAATGCAAAGTGATTGTAGAATCTGACCATAATACAGTCCTTTCAACCCGAATATGACTCAATGCGCTACGGCTCTCCTTAAGCAAATTAGCTAACAACTTAGCTGCACACAGTTCTAAGCGAGGCAATGATATGCTTTTTACCGGGGCAACTCGTGATTTGGCACACAATAAACTAACTTTACAGCTGCCTTGCTTATTGACTGATCGTAGGTAGATGCAAGCCCCATACGCCGCTTCACTAGCATCGGCAAACCCATGCAATTGAACCGTCACTGGGTCATCAATAACAGTCTTTCTTGGTATCGAAAATTTATTTAGATGCGGTAATTCCTTTCTAAATTCCAGCCACATAGTCAAAATTGCTTGTGGTACTGAATCATCCCAATTTATATTTGCTTTCCACAGTTCTTGCATAATTATTTTGGCTCTAACTATTACCGGCCCTAATAAACCTAAGGGATCAAATAATTGGGCTATTTGTGATAATATTGTACGCTTTGTCGATCTAGAATTGTTTTCGCTGCTCTTTATAGTATATAAAATTTCATCTATTCTTGGCTTCCAACAAATGCCTAATGCCTTCCTAGTTTCGTCGATGTCTAAAGAAAGAGTCCGTTCATGGTTGCTTGTATCTAAATCCTTAATTAATTCTGCATCATTCGATGTCCACTGTCTTAAATTAAACCCTCCTACTCTTGCTAATGCTATTGCTTCGTCCCGTATCTTTAAAGCTAAGTCGCGAGTGGCGGCTCCAGTTAACAAATCGTCCATGTAAAAATCCCTTTTGAATATAGCTGCTGCTCTGGGAAATTTGTTCTGTTCATCGTTAGCCAGCTGCTGTAAACAACGTACCGCTAAAAACGGAGCTGATGCTGTTCCGTAGGTTACAGTATTTAGTTCATATGTTTTGACAGGTTGATCTTGCGAATTGCGCCATAGGATCCTTTGGTAACTCCTATCCTCAGCATGTACTTTAACTTGTCTAAACATTTTTTCAATATCTGCTGTCAAAACATATGAGTACGAACGAAATCGGAGTAATAATTTATATAAAGTGTCCTGCAAATTAGGCCCAATTAATAGCGTTTCATTAAGTGAAACCCCAGTTGAACTTTTTGCGGAAGCGTCGAATACTACACGTACTTTAGTTGTTTCACTGGACTCTTTTACCACCGCGTGGTGCGGCAGGTAAAAGCCCTTGCTTGTTTCCTTTACACTGACCTGTGTCATGTGTCCCAGTTGCTCATATTCCTTCAAAAATTCACTATAACTATCTAGTAATCCTTTATTCAAATGTAATTTGCGTTCCAATGCATAAAATCTCTTAAGTGCTACTTCTCGCGAATTCCCTAAGAGCTGTTTTCGCTCATTAAAGGGCAGCCTGACACAATATCTGCCGTCTGTATCCCTTACGGTGCTTTGTTTGAATAATTCTTCCGCAGCTCTTTCCTCTGCTGACAAAAACTGCTTATCTACGAATGACTCTACTTCCCAAAATTTATTTAATGTTTTGTCTAACGATGTTGCTATGTGAAATGAATTTACCAAGGTGGGTGCTCTATATTTTGGTTGGATGTTGGATTCGCCCGTAACAATCCATCCTAGTAATGTTTTTTGCAGGATTACTGCACTATTGCTTAATCTAATTTGGCCAATACTTAATAATTTAAAAAATAATGTATTCCCTAGCAATGCATCTATTTTTCCGGGTTTATGAAATTCTGGATCTGCTAATTTAATGTTTCGCGGTACTTGCATGTTCGAGCGGTCAACTTGTCGTGAAGGTAACAGTCCTGTAAGAAACGGCAGAGTTATAAATGATACCTGACTTGTAAAAGAACTATGACGCGCCTTAACTACAGTTTTTACTAAATATTGTGCCTTGGTCGCTTGTTGCCCCAGGCCTGAGAAAGTTAAATTAACAGCCTGTTTTTGTAACTGTAATTTTTCCGCTAATTCTTCTGTAATAAAATGAGTTTGTGACCCTCCGTCTAATAACACACGACAATCATGTTCCTTATTGAATCTATCTAGTATTTTTATTTGAGCAGTACCCAATAATACTTCCGAACCGCAAGTGACCGTTAATGCATTTGCATTCGATCCGGAATTTCCTGCTTGATCTACTGCTTGTGTACTATTATTATTAAGATTGACTCTATTTTCATTATTGAAATGTAACAAAGTATTATGTTTCTGCTTACATTTCCGGCAACCTGTGGCCTGACAATTCTTAACTACATGGTTAGATCGAAAACAATTGATACACAATCTACTTCTTCTTATAACCTCTAACCGATCGCGAACGGCTGCCTTTAAGAACTGATTACATTGATATATTTCGTGATTCCCTTCACACATAACGCACTTATTACTATTTGCCGTCGCTACATAAGAATGACCTCTGGAACCGACATTATTGCGTTGAGAACGCTCCTGATACACGTTTCGCCTGTGTGAGCTAAGAACTTCTATTTCAATTTCTTCACCGCGCGCTTGCTTATTTATAAAATTCAATAATTGTTCGAATGTGGGCATGTCCTCATTTTCTAAAGTACGCTCCCACCCGCGCCTTGTAATTTTGTCCAATTTTTTACCTATCATATAAACTAAAATTGCATCCCATTGGCCTGTGGGTAGACCTAGTGTCGCTAGTGCCTTCACATGCATTTGCGCTTGTTCTGCAAGAGACCTTAAATTCGCAGGTGCGTCGCGCATTACTTCTGGCAATTCAAACAAAACCTTTAAATGAGATTGAACTATTTGACGCGGTTTATTGCACCGCTTTTGCAGCAAATCCCAAGCTACCAGGTAATTAGGCTCTGACGCATTCAAAGCGGAAACGACCGACGCGATTTCCCCGCGTAAAGCATTTTTCAATAAGTGAAATTTCTGCACCGATGGTATGTCTAGATTATCATGGACTAATGTTTTAAAGGTGTCGTGAAAACTATGCCACTCAATTGGATTGCCGTCGTATGGTTTGATCTCTATTTTTGGTAGAAGCGTGTTCTCTTGTTTTATCATCACTGTATTTGGTGAATCCGCCTTTCTAACTGAACTTGTTGCTGCATTCGAAGGTCGCAATCCCTCAAGCTGTCTGTTAATTGTACTAACTATTTTGAAATAATTACGTTCAAACTGTTCTCTTTCGATGTCATGATTTGAAACTTCATCCTCTAGTTCTATACCCAGCTGAACTTCTTCAAACGATTTGCCCAACTCTACTACCCTTTCCTTACGAATTTGTAAGTCGTGTACCTCTACATGCTCGCCCTCCTTCAAATAGGTCTCTATACGTGTAAGCTGTCCCTTTATCGAAGCCCGCTGTCTCCTAAGACTCTTCAATTGCACTGATTCTTGCGTATTAGCCATGTTACACCGACAGTTAATATAACAAACGAAATCAAGATCGATGCTATTTATACGAAGGGAAATATGCTAAGGAAATGGTGATTCGTATACTAAACCTTCAGACTCTTGAACTTCTGGGACGGTTGCGATGTTGCTGCAGTTCCTCAACGACTTTGCGTTCTCTCGATGATGCTGTTACGATGCCTCGGTGATGCTTCGATGTGTCGCTCCTAAATGATCCGTTGTCCGGTGGCTGCTTCCCCGGTTAAGGTGTCCAAATAGACTGCTTCCTTGATTGAGGTGTCCTATAGGCTGCTTCCTTGGTTGAGGTGTCCTATAGGCTGCTTCCTTGGTTGAAGTATCCCATACGGTGATACTGCTGATCTGCCCTCTTTGCATAGAGACTAAGATCCAGACGTATCAAGTTGAAGCTTCTTGTTCTAAGCCAAACTCCAACACTAATAAGCAACGCTTTCGATAACCAAAGCTGATGCACTCCTTAGTGTTCACTGCACTGCACAAGTTCCTTTGTCACCAAGTATCCGGCTCGAAGGACCAAAATGTTTGTGTGCGTTTTCTATCTTATGAGATAGATGAACTTACACTTCGCACGCCGAATTAACCTTGTGCGAATACTTTTAGCTCGATAGTGGACTGTATAAATTGTTGTTTGTAGTGATTCAAAACCTTTTCTCTAATGAACTTTATTCTCGTTTGTCGGACAAATACGAAGCAAAAATCACCAATTCTCGCGGCAGTCTTCATATTTATACGTTAGGTTGTGCTGTTTCAAATTAAGCGTACATCTCATTGGTCTTTGTAAAAAAGAGGGGGTAACAAGAAAACAGAGTTCAAACGGAGTGGGTTGACAGAATTAAGCTAGAAGTGGGAATTTCTGGGTTTTTCCAACGGTCATCGGAAGTTACCGACTGCATCCCCGATGACCCACGCCGCTAATCCGACTAATGCTTTACAGCTAGCAATAAAAAACCAAGGAGCACCTCGACTTGGAGTGAACATATGGAAAACATAAAAATTATGACTAAATTCAAACCCTGGTACAACGTGTCGACAGCTAATAAACTAAATTTTGGCAAGTAACGGTTCCTTGGATATTTACTGCTGCTACGACAAATAATGTAAGAGGGTTCGCTACGCGACAGATTGAGGTTTGAGTATTGAGTCCTGAGAATTCAGGATATTCTGTTGAGTATTGAGAGTTGAGCATTGATGGTTGAGTATTGAGGATTCATGGCTGGGGGTTGTGTGTTGAATATTGAGGGTTGAGGATTGAGGATTGTGGATTGAGGATTGAGGATTGAAGATTGAGTATTGATGATTGAATATTGAGGATTGAGGATTGAGGTTTGAGGATTGAGGTCGAGGACTGACGGTAGAGGGTTGAGGTTTGAGGATTGAGGACTGAGGATTGAGGACTGAGGATTGAGCAGTGAGGATTGAGCATTGAGGATTGAAGATTGAAGACTGGGTATTGAGGATTGAAGATTGAGAATTAAGGATTGAAGATTGTGGATTGAGGATCTATGATTGGAGATTGATTATTGAGGATTGAAGATTGAGAATTGAGGATTGAGGATTGAGGATTGAGAATTGAGGATGAGGACTGAGGGTTGAGGATTGAGGTTTGAGGAATGAGGATTGAGGGTTGATGATTGAGGATTGAGGATTGAGGATTGAGGATTGAGGATTGAGGATTGGGGATTGAATATTGAGTACTGAGGATTGAAGATTGAGGATTGAGGATTGAGGATTGATGATGGAGGATGAGGGCTGAGGGTTGAGGATTGAGGTTTGAGTATTGAATCCTGAGAATTCAGGATATTCTATTGAGTACTGAGAATTGAGTATCGATGGTTGAGTACTGAGGACTGAAGATTGAGGATTGAAGGTTGAGTATTGAGGATTCAGTATTGAGGTTTGAGGGCTGAGGATTGAGGATTGAAGATTGAGTATTGAGGATTGAAGGTTGAGGATTGAGGATTGAGGATTAAGGATTGAGGATGATGTCTGAGGGTTGAGGATTGAGGTTTGAGGACTGAGGACTTAGGATTGAGGACTGAAGATTGAGGATGAGGGCTGAGGGTCGGGGATTGAGGTTTGACGACTGAGGACTGAGGATTGAGGATTGAGAATTCAGGATTGTTGATGGAGGATTGAAGATTGAGGATTGGGTATTGAGGATTGAAGAGTGAGGATTGAGGATTGAGGATTGAGGATTGAGGGTTGAGCATCTAGGATTGGAGATTGATTATTGAGGATTGAAGATTGGGGATTGAGGATTGAGGATTGAGGATTGAAAATTGAGTATTGAGGATTGAAGATTGAGGATTGAGGATTGACGATTGAGGATTGACGATTGAAGATTGTGTATTGAGGATTGAGGATTGAGGATTGAGTATTGAGGATTGAGGACTGAGGATTGAGAATTGAGGATGAGGACTGAGGGTTGAGGATTGAGGTTTGAGGAATGAAGATTGAGGGTTGAGGATTGAGGATTGAGGATTGAGGATTGAGGATTGAGGATTGGGGATTGAATATTGAGTACTGAGGATTGAAGGTTGAGGATTGAGGATTGAGGATTGATGATGGAGGATGAGTGCTGAGGGTTGAGGATTGAGGTTTGAGAAATGAGGATTGAGGATTGAGGATTGAGGATTGAAGATTGAGTATTGAGAATTGAGGATTGAGGATTGAGGATTGAGGATTGAGAATTGAGGATGAGGACTGAGGGTTGAGAATTGAGGTTTGAGAAATGAGGATTGAGGATTGAGGATTGAGGATTGAGGGTTGAGGATCGATGATTGAGTATTGAAGATTGAGTATTGATCACTGAGGATTGAGGATTGAGGATTGAGGATTGAGGATTGAGGATTGAAGATTGAATATTGAGGACTGAGGATTGAGGATTGAGGATTGAGGGTTGAGGATCTAGGATTGGAGATTGATTATTGAGGATTGAAGATTGGGGATTGAGGATTGAGGATTGAGGATCTAGGATTGGAGATTGGTTATTGAGGATTGAAGATTGGGGATTGAGGATTGAGGATTGAGTATCTAGGATTGGAGATTGAAGATTGGGCATTGAGGATTGAGGGTTGAGGATTGAGGACGAGGACTGACGGTTGAGGATTGACGTTTGAGGATTGAGGATTGAGGATTGAGGACTGAGGCTTGAGGGTTGAGAATTGAGCATTGAGGATTGAAGATTGAGGACTGGCGATTGAGGATTGAAGATTGAGGATTAAGGGTTGAGGATTGGGGATTGAGGATGTAGGATTGGAGATTGATTATTGAGGATTGAAGATTGAGGATTGAGGATGGAGGATGAGGGCTGAGGGTTGAGGATTGAGGTTTGAGTATTGAGCCCTGAGAATTCAGGATATTCTATTGAGTATTGAGAATTGAGGATTGATGGTTGAGTATTGAGGACTGAGGATTGAGGCTTGAAGGATGAGTATTGAAAATTCAGGATTGAGGTTTGGGGACTGAGGATTGAGGATTGAAGATTGAGTATTAGGGATTGAAGACTGAGGATTGAGGATTGAGGATTGAGGATTGAGGATTGAGGATGATGTCTGAGGGTTGAGGATTGAGGTTTGAGGACTGAGGACCGAGGATTAAAGACTGAGGGTTGAGGATGAGGGCAGAGGGTCAGGGATTGAGGTTTGACGACTGAGGATTGAGGATTGAGGATTGAGAATTGAGGATTGATGATTGAGGATTGAAGATTGAGGATTGGGTATTGAGGATTGAAGAATGGGGATTGAGGATTGAGGATTGAGGATTGAGGATTGAGGATCTAGGATTGGAGATCGATTATTGAGGATTGCAGATTGAGGATTGAGGACTGAGGATTGAGGATCTAGAATTGGAGATTGATTATTGAGGATTGAAGATTGATGATTGATGATTGAGGATTGAGAATTGAGAATTGAGGATGAGGACTGAGGGTTGAGGATTGAGGTTTGAGAAATGAGGATTGAGGATTGAGGATTGAGGATTGAGTATTGTGTATTAAAGATTGAGTATTGGTCACTGAGGATTGAGGATTGAGGATTGAGGGTTGATGATTGAATATTGAGGATTGAAGATTGAGGATTGAGGATTGAGGATTGAGGATTGAGAATTGAGGATGAGGACTGAGGGTTGAGGATTGAGGTTTGAGGAATGAGGATTGAGGGTTGAGGATTGAGGATTGAGGATTGAGGATTGAGGATTGAGGATTGAGGATTGAGGATTGGGGATTGAATATTGAGTACTGAGGATTGAAGATTGAGGATTGAGGATTGAGGATTGATGATGGAGGATGACGGCTGAGGGTTGAGGATTGAGGTTTGAGTATTGAATCCTGAGAATTCAGGATATTCTATTGAGTATTGAGGATTGAGGATTGATGGTTGAGTACTGAGGACTGAGGATTGGGGATTGAAGGTTGAGTATTGAGGATTCAGAATTGAGGTTTGAGGGCCGAGGATTGAGGATTGAAGATTGAGTATTGAGGATTGATGGTTGAGGATTGAGGATTGAGGATTAAGGATTGAGGATGATGTCTGAGGGTTGAGGATTGAGGATTGAGGATTGAGGATTGAGGATTGAAGATTGGATATTGAGGATTGAAGATTGAGGATCGAGGATTGAGGACTGAGGATTGAGGCTTGAAGGTTGAGTATTGAAGATTCAGGATTGAGGTTTGAGGACTGAGGATTGTGGATTGAAGATTGAGTATTAGGGATTGAAGATTGAGGATTGAGGATTGAGGATTGAGGATTGAGGACTGAGGATTGAGGATTGAGAATTGAGGATTGATGATTGAGGGTTGAAAATTGAATATTGAGGATTGAAGATTGAGGATTGATGATTAAGTATTGAGGATGCAGGATGAGGGCTGAGGGTTGAGGATTGAGGTTTGAGGACTGAGGACTGAGGATTGAGGATTGAGAATTGAGTATTAGGGATTGAAGATTGAAGATTGAGTATTGAGAATTGAGGATTGAGGATTGAGGATTGAGGATTGAGAATTGAGGATGAGGACTGAGGGTTGAGGATTGGGTATTGAGGATAGACGATTGAGGATTGAGTATTGAGGTTTGAGAATTGAGGATTGAGGTTTGAAATTGAGTATTGAGGATTGAGGATTGAGGATTGAGATTTGATTATTGAATATTGTGGATTGAGTATTGAACCATGAGAATTCAGGATATTCTATTGAGTATTGAGAATTGGGGATTGATCGTTGAGTATTGAGGATTCATGTCTGAGGGTTGTGTGTTGAATATTGAGGGTTGAGGGTTGAGGATTGAGGATTGAGGATGGAGGATGAGGGCTGATTGTTGAGGATTGAGGTTTGAGTATTGAATCCTGAGAATTCAGGATATTCTATTGAGTATTGAGAATTGAGGATTGATGGTTGAGTACTGAGGACTGAGCATTGAGGATTGAAGGTTGAGTATTGAGGATTCAGAATTGAGGTTTGAGGACTGACGGTTGAGGATTGAAGATTGAGTATTGAGGATTGAAGATTGAGGATTGAGCATTGAGGATTGAGGATTGAGGATGATGTCTGAGGTTTGAGGATTGAGGTTTGAGGACTGAGGACTGAGGACTGAGGATTGAGGACTGAGGATTGAGGATTGAGGATTGAGGATTGAGGGTTGAGGATCTAGGATTGGAGATTGATTATTGAGGATTGAAGATTGGGGATTGAGGATTGAGGATTGAGGATCTAGGATTGGAGATTGATTATTGAGGATTGAAGATTGGGGATTGAGGATTGAGGATTGAGGATCTAGGATTGGAGACTGAAGATTGGGGATTGAGGATTGAGGGTTGAGGATTGAGGACGAGGACTGACGGTTGAGGATTGAGGTTTGAGGATTGAGGATTGAGGATTGAGGACTGAGGCTTGAGGATTGAGGATTGAGCATTGAGGATTGAAGATTGAGGACTGGCGATTGAGGATTGAAGATTGAGGATTAAGGATTGAGGATTGGGAATTGAGGATGTAGGATTGGAGATTGATTATTGAGGATTGAAGATTGAGGATTGAGGATTGAGGATTGGGTATTGAGGATTGAAGAACGAGGATTGAGGATTGAGGATTGAGAATTGAGGGTTGAGGATCTAGGATTGAAGATTGAGGACTGAGGATTGAGGATTGAGGATTGAGGATTGAGGATTGGGGATTGAATATTGAATACTGAGGATTGAAGATTGAGGTTTGAGGATTGAGGACTGATGATGGAGGATCAGCGCTGAGGGTTGAGGATTGAGTTTTGAGGACTGAGGACTGAGGATTGAGGACTGAGGATTGAGGATGAGGGCTGAGGGTCGGGGATTGAGGTTTGACGACTGAGGACTGAGGATTGAGGACTGAGAATTCAGGATTGTTGATAGAGGATTGAAGATTGAGGATTGGGTATTGAGGATTGAAGAATGAGGATTGAGGATTGAGGATTGAGGATTGAGGATTGAGGGTTGAGGATCTAGGATTGGAGATTGATTATTGAGGATTGAAGATTGGGGATTGAGGATTGAGGATTGAGGATCTAGGATTGGAGATTGATTATTGAGGATTGAAGGTTGAGGATTGATGATTGTGGATTTAGTATTGAGAATTGAGGATGAGGTCTGAGGGTTGAGGATTGAGGTTTGAGAAATGAGGATTGAGGATTGAGGATTGAGGATTGAAGATTGAGTATTGAGAATTGAGGATTGAGGATTGAGGATTGAGGATTGAGAATTGAGGATGAGG
The DNA here is from genome assembly GCF_051401765.1 of Calliopsis andreniformis. Lineage (NCBI taxonomy): Eukaryota > Metazoa > Arthropoda > Insecta > Hymenoptera > Andrenidae > Calliopsis > Calliopsis andreniformis. The sequence continues at coordinate 368,320 of NW_027480564.1, forward strand.
ACTGAGGGTTGAGAATTGAGGTTTGAGAAATGAGGATTGAGGATTGAGGATTGAGGATTGAGGGTTGAGGATCGATGATTGAGTATTGAAGATTGAGTATTGTTCACTGAGGATTAAGGATTGAGGATTGAGGATTGAGGATTGAAGATTGAATATTGAGGATTGAAGATTGAGGATTGAGGATTGAGGGATGAGGATGCAGGATTAGGGCTGAGGGTTGGGGATTGAGGTTTGAGGACTGAGGACTGAGGATTGTGGATCGAGAGTTGAGGATTGAGGATTGAGGATTGAGGATTGAGGATTGAGAATTGAGGATTGATGATTGAGGGTTGAAAATTGAATATTGAGGATTGAAGATTGAGGATTGATGATTAAGGATTGAGGATGGAGGATGAGGGCTGAGGGCTGAGGATTGAGGTTTGAGGACTGAGGACTGAGGATTGAGGATTGAGAATTGAGTATTAGGGATTGAAGATTGAAGATTGAGTACTGAGAATTGAGGATTGAGGATTGAGGATTGAGGATTGAGAATTGAGGATGAGGACTGAGGGTTGAGGATTGGGGATTGAGGATTGACGATTGAGGATTGAGTATTGAGGATTGAGAATTGAGGATTGAGGTTTGAAATTGAGTATTGAGGATTGAAGATTGAGGATTGAGATTTGATTATTGAATATTGTGTATTGAGTATTGAACCATGAGAATTCAGGATATTCTATTGAGTATTGAGAATTGGGGATTGATCGTTGAGTATTGAGGATTCATGGCTGAGGTTTGTGTGTTGAATATTGAGGGTTGAGGGTTGAGGATTGAGGATTGAGCATGGAGGATGAGGGCTGAGGGTTGAGGATTGAGGTTTGAGTATTGAACCCTGAGAATTCAGGATATTCTATTGAGTATTGAGAATTGAGGATTGATGGTTGAGTACTGAGGACAGAGCATTGAGGATTGAAGGTTGAGTATTGAGGATTCAGAATTGAGGTTTGAGGACTGAGGATTGAGGATTGAAGATTGAGTATTGAGGATTGAAGATTGAGGATTGAGCATTGAAGATTGAGGATAGAGGATGATGTCTGAGGATTGAGGATTGAGGTTTTAGGACTGAGGACTGAGGATTGAGGACTGAGGATTGAGGATGAGGGCTGAGGGTCGGGGATTGTGGTTTGACGGCTGAGGACTGAGGATTGAGGATTGAGAATTAAGGATTGTTGATAGAGGATTGAAGATTGAGGATTGGATATTGAGGATTGAAGAATGAAGATTGAGGATTGAGGATTGAGGATTGAGGGTTGAGGATCTAGGATTGGAGATTGACTATTGAAGATTGAAGATTGGGGACTGAGTATTGAGGATTGAGGATCTAGGATTCGAGATTGATTATTGAGGATTGAAGATTGGGGATTGAGGATTGAGGATTGAGGATCTAGGATTGGAGATCGAAGATTGGGGATTGAGGATTGAGGGTTGAGGATTGAGGACGAGGACTGACGGTTGAGGATTGAGGTTTGAGGATTGAGGATTGAGGATTGAGGATGATGTCAGAGGTTTGAGGATTGAGGTTTGAGGACTGAGGACTGAGGATTGAAGACTGAGGGTTGAGGATGAGGGCAGAGGGTCAGGGATTGAGGTTTGACGACTGAGGATTGAGGTATGAGGATTGATAATTGCGGATTGATGATTGAGGATTGAAGATTGAGGATTGGGTATTGAGGATAGAGGATTGAGGATGGAGGATGAGGGCTGAGGGTTGAGGATTGAGGTTTGAGTATTGAGTCCTGAGAATTCAGGATATTCTGTTGAGTATTGAGAGTTGAGGATTGATGGTTGAGTATTGAGGATTCATGGCTGGGGGTTGTGTGTTGAATATTGAGGGTTGAGGATTGAGGATTGAGGATTGAGGATTGAGGATTGAAGATTGAGTATTGATGATTGAATATTGAGGATTGAGGATTGAGGTTTGAGGATTGAGGTCGAGGACTGACGGTAGAGGGTTGAGGTTTGAGGATTGAGGACTGAGGATTGTGGACTGAGGATTGAGCAGTGAGGATTGAGCATTGAGGATTGAAGATTGAAGACTGGGTATTGAGGATTGAAGATTGAGAATTAAGGATTGAAGATTGTGTATTGAGGATCTATGATTGGAGATTGATTATTGAGGATTGAAGATTGAGAATTGAGGATTGAGGATTGAGGATTGAGAATTGAGGATGAGGACTGAGGGTTGAGGATTGAGGTTTGAGGAATGAGGATTGAGGGTTGATGATTGAGGATTGAGGATTGAGGATTGAGGATTGAGGATTGAGGATTGGGGATTGAATATTGAGTACTGAGGATTGAAGATTGAGGATTGAGGATTGAGGATTGATGATGGAGGATGAGGGCTGAGGGTTGAGGATTGAGGTTTGAGTATTGAATCCTGAGAATTCAGGATATTCTATTGAGTACTGAGAATTGAGTATCGATGGTTGAGTACTGAGGACAGAAGATTGAGGATTGAAGGTTGAGTATTGAGGATTCAGTATTGAGGTTTGAGGGCTGAGGATTGAGGATTGAAGATTGAGTATTGAGGATTGAAGGTTGAGGATTGAGGATTGAGGATTAAGGATTGAGGATGATGTCTGAGGGTTGAGGATTGAGGTTTGAGGACTGAGGACTTAGGATTGAGGACTGAGGATTGAGGATGAGGGCTGAGGGTCGGGGATTGAGGTTTGACGACTGAGGACTGAGGATTGAGGATTGAGAATTCAGGATTGTTGATGGAGGATTGAAGATTGAGGATTGGGTATTGAGGATTGAAGAGTGAGGATTGAGGATTGAGGATTGAGGATTGAGGGTTGAGCATCTAGGATTGGAGATTGATTATTGAGGATTGAAGATTGGGGATTGAGGATTGAGGATTGAGGATTGAAAATTGAGTATTGAGGATTGAAGATTGAGGATTGAGGATTGACGATTGAGGATTGACGATTGAAGATTGTGTATTGAGGATTGAGGATTGAGGATTGAGGATTGAGGATTGAGGATTGAGGATTGAGAATTGAGGATGAGGACTGAGGGTTGAGGATTGAGGTTTGAGGAATGAAGATTGAGGGTTGAGGATTGAGGATTGAGGATTGAGGATTGAGGATTGAGGATTGGGGATTGAATATTGAGTACTGAGGATTGAAGGTTGAGGATTGAGGATTGAGGATTGATGATGGAGGATGAGGGCTGAGAGTTGAGGATTGAGGTTTGAGAAATGAGGATTGAGGATTGAGGATTGAGGATTGAAGATTGAGTATTGAGAATTGAGGATTGAGGATTGAGGATTGAGGATTGAGAATTGAGGATGAGGACTGAGGGTTGAGAATTGAGGTTTGAGAAATGAGGATTGAGGATTGAGGATTGAGGATTGAGGGTTGAGGATCGATGATTGAGTATTGAAGATTGAGTATTGATCACTGAGGATTGAGGATTGAGGATTGAGGATTGAGGATTGAGGATTGAAGATTGAATATTGAGGATTGAAGATTGAGGATTGAGGATTGAGGTATGAGGATGGAGGATGAGGGCTGAGGGTTGGGGATTGAGGTTTGAGGACTGAGGACTGAGGATTGAAGATCGAGAGTTGAGGATTGAGGATTGAGTATTGAGGATTGAGGATTGAGATTTGAGGATTGATGATTGAGGGTTGAAAATTGAATATTGAGCATTGAAGATTGAGGATTGATGATTAAGGATTGAGGATGGAGGATGAGGGTTGAGGGTTGAGGATTGAGGTTTGAGGACTGAGGACTGAGGATTGAGGATTGAGAATTGAGGATTGAGGGTTGAGGATTGAAGATTGAGGATTGGGTATTGAGGATTGAAGAATGAGGATTGAAGATTGAGGATTGAGGATTGAGGATTGAAGATTGAGTATTGAGGATTGAAGATTGACGATTGAGGATTGACGATTGAGGATTGAGGATTGAGGATTGAGGATTGAACATTGAGGATTGGGTATTGAGGACTGAACATTGAGGATTGTGGATTGAGGATTGAAGGTTGAATATTGATGAATGAAGATTAACGATTGAGGATTGAGGGTTGTGGATTGAGGACGAGTACTGAGGGTTGAGTATTGATACTTGAGGTCTGAGAATTGAGAATTGAGGTTTGAGAAATGAGGATTGAGGATTGAGGATTGAGGATTGAGGGTTGAGGATCGATGATTGAGTATTGAAGATTGAGTATTGATCACTGAGGATTGAGGATTGAGGATTGAGGATTGAGGATTGAGAATTGAGGATTGATGATTGAGGATTGAGGATTGAGGATTGAGGATTGAGCATTAAGGATTGAAGATTGAATATTGATGATTGAAGATTGAGGATTGAGGAGTGAGGGTTGTGGATTGAGGACGAGTACTGAGGGTTGAATATTGATGATTGAGGTCTGAGGATTGAGGATTGAGGATTGAAAATTGAGGATTGAGGATTGAGGATTGAGGATTGAGGATTGAAGATTGAGTATTGAGTATTGAAGATTGAGGATTGAGGATTGAGGATTGAGGATTGATAATTGAAGATTGTGTATTGAAGATTGAAGATTGAGGATTGAGGATTGAGGATTGAGGATTGAGGATTGAGGATTGAAGATTGAGGATTGGGGATTGAGGATTGACGATTGAGGATTGAGTATTGAGGATTGAGAATTGAGGATTGAGGTTTGAAATTGAGTATTGAGGATTGAAGATTGAGGATTGAGATTTGAATATTGAATATTGTGGATTGAGTATTGAACCATGAGAATTCAGGATATTCTATTGAGTATTGAGAATTGAGGATTGATCGTTGAGTATTGAGGATTCATGGCTGAGGGTTGTGTGTTGAATATTGAGGGTTGAGGATTGAGGAATGAGGATGGAGGATGAGGGCTGAGGGTTGAGGATTGAGGTTTGAGTATTGAATCCTGAGAATTCAGGATATTCTATTGAGTATTGAGAATTGAGGATTGATGGTTGAGTTCTGAGGACTGAGGATTGAGGATTGAAGGTTGAGTATTGAGGATTCAGAATTGAGGTTTGAGGATTGAGTGTTGTGGATTGAGGACGAGGACTGAGGGTTGAGTATTGATGTTTGAGGTATGAGGATTGAGGATTGAGGATTGAGGAATGAGGATTGAGGATTGAGGATTGAGGATTGAGGATTGAGGATTGAGGATTGAAGATTGAGGATTGAGGATCGAGTATTGAAGATTCAGTATTGATGACTGAGGATTGAAGAATGAGGATTGAGGATTGAGGATTGAGGATTGAGGATTGAAGATTGAGTATTGAGGATTGAAGATTGAGGATTGGGTATTGAGGACTGAACATTGGGGATTGTGGATTGAGGATTGAATGTTGAATATTGATGAATGAAGATTAACGATTGAGGATTGAGGGTTGTGTATTGAGGACGAGTACTGAGGGTTGAGTATTGATACTTGAGGTCTGAGGATTGAGAATTGAGGTTTGAGAAATGAGGATTGGGGATTGTGGATTGAGGATTGAGGGTTGAGGATCGATGATTGAGTATTGAAGATTGAGTATTGATCACTGAGGATTGAGAATTGAGGATTGAGGATTGAGGATTGAGGATTGACGATTGAGGATTGACGATTGAAGATTGTGTATTGAGGATTGAGGATTGAGGATTGAGGATTGAGGATTGAGGATTGAGGATTGAGAATTGAGGATGAGGACTGAGGGTTGAGGATTGAGGTTTGAGGAATGAAGATTGAGGGTTGAGGATTGAGGATTGAGGATTGAGGATTGAGGATTGAGGATTGGGGATTGAATATTGAGTACTGAGGATTGAAGGTTGAGGATTGAGGATTGATGATTGATGATGGAGGATGAGGGCTGAGGGTTGAGGATTGAGGTTTGAGAAATGAGGATTGAGGATTGAGGATTGAGGATTGAAGATTGAGTATTGAGAATTGAGGATTGAGGATTGAGGATTGAGGATTGAGAATTGAGGATGAGGACTGAGGGTTGAGAATTGAGGTTTGAGAAATGAGGATTGAGGATTGAGGATTGAGGATTGAGGGTTGAGGATCGATGATTGAGTATTGAAGATTGAGTATTGATCACTGAGGATTGAGGATTGAGGATTGAGGATTGAGGATTGAGGATTGAAGATTGAATATTGAGGATTGAAGATTGAGGATTGAGGATTGAGGTATGAGGATGGAGGATGAGGGCTGAGGGTTGGGGATTGAGGTTTGAGGACTGAGGACTGAGGATTGAAGATCGAGAGTTGAGGATTGAGGATTGAGTATTGAGGATTGAGGATTGAGAATTCAGGATTGTTGATAGAGGATTGAAGATTGAGGATTGGGTATTGAGGTTTGAAGAATGAGGATTGAGGATTGAGGATTGAGGATTGAGGATTGAGGGTTGAGGATCTAGGATTCGAGATTGATTATTGAGGATTGAAGATTGGGGATTGAGGATTGAGGATTGAGGATCTAGGATTGGAGATTGATTATTGAGGATTGAAGACTGAGGATTGATGATTGTGGATTTAGAATTGAGAATTGAGGATGAGGTCTGAGGGTTGAGGATTGGGGATCGAGGATTGACGATTGAGGATTGAGTATTGATGATTGAGAATTGAGGATTGAGGTTTGAAATTGAGTATTGAGGATTGAAGATTGCGGATTGAGATTTGATTATTGAATATTGTGGATTGAGTATTGAACCATGAGAATACAGGATATTCTATTGAGTATTGAGAATTGGGAATTGATCGTTGAGTATTGAGGATTCATGTCTCAGGGTTGTGTGTTAAATATTGAGGGTTGAGGGTTGAGGATTGAGGATTGAGGATGGAGGATGAGGGCTGAGGGTTGAGGATTGAGGTTTGAGTATTGAATCCTGAGAATTCAGGATATTCTATTGAGCATTGAGAATTAAGGATTGATGGTTGAGTACTGAGGACTGAGCATTGAGGATTGAAGGTTGAGTATTGAGGATTCAGAATTGAGGTTTGAGGACTGAGGATTGAGGATTGAGGATTGAAGATTGAGTATTGAGGATTGAAGATTGAGGATTGAGCATTGAGGATTGAGGATTGAGGATGATGTCTGAGGTTTGAGGATTGAGGTTTGAGGACTGAGGACTGAGGATTGAGGACTGAGGATTGAGGATCAGGGCTGAGGGTCGGGGATTGAGGTTTGACGGCTGAGGACTGAGGATTGAGGATTGAGAATTAAGGATTGTTGATAGAGGATTGATGATTGAGGATTGGGTATTGAGGATTGAAGAATGAGGACTGAGGATTGAGGATTGAAGATTGAGTATTAGGGATTGAAGATTGAGGATTGAGGATTGAGGATTGAGGATTGGGGATTGAAGATTGAGGATTGAAGATTGAGGATTGTGTATTAAAGATTGAGTATTGATCACTGAGGATTGAGGATTGAGGATTGAGTGTTGAGTATTGAGGGTTGATGATTGAATATTGAGGATTGAAGATTCAGGATTGATGATTAAGGATTGAGGATGGAGGACGATGACTGAGTGTTGAGGATTGAGGTTTGAGGACTGAGGGCAGAGGATTGAGGATTGAGAATTGAGGATTGAGGGTTGAGGATTGAGGATTGAAAATTGAGTATTGAGGATCAAAGATTGAGGATTGTGGATTGACGATTGAGGATTGAGGATTGAAGGTTGAGTATTGAGGGTTGAAGATTGAGGATTGAGGATTGAAGATTGAGTATTGGGGATTGAAGATTGAGGATTGAGGATTGAGGATTGAGGATTGAGGATTGAGGATTGAGGATTGAGGATTGAGCATTGAGGATTGAAGATTGAATATTGATGATTGAAGATTGAGGATTGACGATTGAGGGTTGTGGATTGAGGACGAGGACTGAGGGTTGAATATTGATGATTGAGGTCTGAGGGTTGAGGATTGAAGATTGAAAATTGAGGCTTGAGGATTGAGGATTGAGGATTGAGGATTGAAGGCTGGGTATTGAGGATTGAAGATTGAGGATCGAGGATTGAGGACTGAGGACTGAGGCTTGAAGGTTGAGTATTGAAGATTCAGGATTGAGGTTTGAGGACTGAGCATTGAGGATTGAAGATTGAGTATTAGGGATTGAAGATTGAGGATTGAGGATTGAGGATTGAGGATTGAGGATGATGTCTGAGGGTTGAGTAGAGAGGTTTGAGGACTGAGGACTGAGGATTGAAGACTGAGGGTTGAGGATGAGGGCAGAGGGTCAGGGATTGAGGTTTGACGACTGAGGATTGAGGATTGAGGATTGAGAATTGAGGATTGATGATTGAGGATTGAAGATTGAGGATTGGGTATTGAGGATTGAAGAATGAGGATTGAGGATTGAGGATTGAGGATTGAGGGTTGAGGATCTAGGATTGGAGATTGATTATTGAGAATTGAGGATTGAGGATTGAGGATTGAGGATTGAGGATTGAGAATTGAGGATGAGGACTGAGGGTTGAGAATTGAGGTTTGAGAAATGAGGATTGAGGATTGAGCATTGAGGATTGAAGATTGAAGACTGGGGATTGAGGATTGAAGATTGAGAATTAAGGATCGAAGATTGTGGATGAGGATCTAGGATTGGAGATTGATTATTGAGGATTGAAGATTGAGGATTGAGGATTGAGGATTGAGGATTGAGAATTGAGGATGAGGACTGAGGGTTGAGGATTGAGGTTTGAGGAATGAGGATTGAGGGTTGAGGATTGAGGATTGAGGATTGAGGATTGAGGATTGAGGGTTGAGTATCTAGGATTGGAGATTGATTATTGAGGATTGAAGATTGGGGATTGAGGTTTGAGTACTGAGGATCTAGGATTGGAGATTGATTAATGAGGATTGAAGATTGAGGATTGATGATTGAGGATTTAGAATTGAGAATTGAGGATGAGGTCTGAGGGTTCAGGGTTGAGGTTTGAGAAATGAGGATTGAGGATTGAGGATTGAGGATTGAAGGTTGAGTATTGAGGATTGAAGATTGAGGATTGAGGATTGAAGATTGAGTATTGGGGATTGAAGATTGAGGATTGAGGATTGAGGATTGAGGATTGAGGATTGAGGATTGAGGATTGAGGATTGAGCATTGAGGATTGAAGATTGAATATTGATGATTGAAGATTGAGGATTGACGATTGAGGGTTGTGGATTGAGGACGAGGACTGAGGGTTGAATATTGATGATTGAGGTCTGAGGGTTGAGGATTGAAGATTGAAAATTGAGGCTTGAGGATTGAGGATTGAGGATTGAGGATTGAAGGCTGGGTATTGAGGATTGAAGATTGAGGATCGAGGATTGAGGACTGAGGACTGAGGCTTGAAGGTTGAGTATTGAAGATTCAGGATTGAGGTTTGAGGACTGAGCATTGAGGATTGAAGATTGAGTATTAGGGATTGAAGATTGAGGATTGAGGATTGAGGATTGAGGATTGAGGATGATGTCTGAGGGTTGAGTAGAGAGGTTTGAGGACTGAGGACTGAGGATTGAAGACTGAGGGTTGAGGATGAGGGCAGAGGGTCAGGGATTGAGGTTTGACGACTGAGGATTGAGGATTGAGGATTGAGAATTGAGGATTGATGATTGAGGATTGAAGATTGAGGATTGGGTATTGAGGATTGAAGAATGAGTATTGAGGATTGAGGATTGAGGATTGAGGGTTGAGGATCTAGGATTGGAGATTGATTATTGAGAATTGAGGATTGAGGATTGAGGATTGAGGATTGAGGATTGAGAATTGAGGATGAGGACTGAGGGTTGAGAATTGAGGTTTGAGAAATGAGGATTGAGGATTGAGGATTGAGGATTGAGGATTGAGGGTTGAGGATCGATGATTGAGTATTGCAGATTGAGTATTGATCACTGTGGATTGAGGATTGAGGATTGAGGATTGAGGATTGAGGATTGAAGATTGAAGATCGAGGATTGAGGACTGATGATTGAGGCTTGAAGGTTGAGTATTGAAGATTCAGGATTGAGGTTTGAGGACTGAGCATTGAGGATTGAAGATTGAGTATTAGGGATTGAAGATTGAGGATTGAGGATTGAGGATTGAGGATTGAGGATGATGTCTGAGGGTTGAGGAGAGAGGTTTGAGGACTGAGGACTGAGGATTGAAGACTGAGGGTTGAGGATGAGGGCAGGGGGTCAGGGATTGAGGTTTGACGACTGAGGATTGAGGATTGTGGATTGAGAATTGAGGATTGATGATTGAGGATTGATGATTGAGGATTGGGTATTGAGGATTGAAGAATGAGGATTGAGGATTGAGGATTGAGCATTGAGGATTGAAGATTGAAGACTGGGGATTGAGGATTGAAGATTGAGAATTAAGGATCGAAGATTGTGGATGAGGATCTAGGATTGGAGATTGATTATTGAGGATTGAAGATTGAGGATTGAGGATTGAGGATTGAGGATTGAGAATTGAGGATGAGGACTGAGGGTTGAGGATTGAGGTTTGAGGAATGAGGATTGAGGGTTGAGGATTGAGGATTGAGGATTGAGGATTGAGGATTGAGGGTTGAGTATCTAGGATTGGAGATTGATTATTGAGGATTGAAGATTGGGGATTCAGGATTGAGTACTGAGGATCTAGGATTGGAGATTGATTAATGAGGATTGAAGATTGAGGATTGATGATTGAGGATTTAGAATTGAGAATTGAGGATGAGGTCTGAGGGTTCAGGGTTGAGGTTTGAGAAATGAGGATTAAGGATTGAGGATTGAGCATTGAAGATCGAGTATTGAGAATTGAGGATTGGGGATTGAGGATTGAGGATTGAGAATTGAGGATGGGGACTGAGGGTTGAGAATTGAGGTTTGAGAAATGAGGATTGAGGATTGAGGATTGAGGGTTGAGGATCGATGATTGAGTATTGAAGATTGAGTATTGATCACTGAAGATTGAGGATTGAGGATTGAGGATTGAGGATTGAGGATTGAAGATTGAATATTGAGGATTGAAGATTGAGGATTGAGGATTGAGGGATGAGGATGGAGGATGAGGGCTGAGGGTTGAGGATTGAGGTTTGAGGACTGAGGACTGATGATTGAGGATCGAGAGTTGAGGATTGAGGATTGAGGATTGAGGATTGAGGATTGAGGATTGACGATTGAGGATTGAGTATTGAGGATTGAGAATTGAGGATTGAGGTTTGAAATTGAGTATTGAGGATTGAAGATTGAGGATTGAGATTTGAATATTGAATATTGTGGATTGAGTATTGAACCATGAGAATTCAGGATATTCTATTGAGTATTGAGAATTGAGGATTGATCGTTGAGTATTGAGGATTCATGGCTGAGGGTTGTGTGTTGAATATTGAGGGTTGAGGATTGAGGAATGAGGATGGAGGATGAGGGCTGAGGGTTGAGGATTGAGGTTTGAGTATTGAATCCTGAGAATTCAGGATATTCTATTGAGTATTGAGAATTGAGGATTGATGGTTGAGTTCTGAGGACTGAGGATTGAGGATTGAAGGTTGAGTATTGAGGATTCAGAATTGAGGTTTGAGGATTGAGTGTTGTGGATTGAGGACGAGGACTGAGGGTTGAGTATTGATGTTTGAGGTATGAGGATTGAGGATTGAGTATTGAGGAATGAGGATTGAGGATTGAGGATTGAGGATTGAGGATTGAGGATTGAGGATTGAAGATTGAGGATTGAGGATCGAGTATTGAAGATTCAGTATTGATGACTGAGGATTGAAGAATGAGGATTGAGGATTGAGGATTGAGGATTGAGGATTGAAGATTGAGTATTGAGGATTGAAGATTGACGATTGAGGATTGAGGATTGAGGATTGAGGGTTGAGGATTGAGGATTGAAGATTGAGGATTGGGTATTGAGGACTGAACATTGGGGATTGTGGATTGAGGATTGAATGTTGAATATTGATGAATGAAGATTAACGATTGAGGATTGAGGGTTGTGTATTGAGGACGAGTACTGAGGGTTGAGTATTGATACTTGAGGTCTGAGGATTGAGAATTGAGGTTTAAGAAATGAGGATTGGGGATTGTGGATTGAGGATTGAGGGTTGAGGATCGATGATTGAGTATTGAAGATTGAGTATTGATCACTGAGGATTGAGGATTGAGGATTGAGGATTGAGGATTGAGGATTGAAGATTGATTATTGAGGATTGAAGGTTGAATATTGATGAATGAAGATTGACGATTGAGGATTGAGGGTTGTGTATTGAGGACGAGTACTGAGGGTTGACTATTGATACTTGAGGTCTGAGGATTGAGAATTGAGGTTTGAGAAATGAGGATTGAGGATTGAGGATTGAGGATTGAGGGTTGAGCATCGATGATTGAGAATTGAAGATTGAGTACTGATCACTGAGGATTGAGGATTGAGGATTGAGGATTGAGGATTGAGGATTGAAGATTGATTATTGAGGATTGAAGATTGAGGATTGAGGATTGAGGGTTGAGGATGGAGGATGAGGGCTGAGGGTTGAGGGTTGAGGATGGAGGATGAGGGCTGAGGGTTGAGGATTGAGGTTTGAGGACTGAGGACTGAGGATTGAGGATCGAGAGTTGAGGATTGAGGATTGACGATTGAGCATTGAGGATTGAGAATTGAGGATTGATGATTGAGGGTTGAAAATTGAATATTGAGGATTGAAGATTGAGGATTGATGATTAAGGATTGAGGATTGAGGATTGAGGATTGAAGATTGAGTATTGAGAATTGAGGATTGAGGATTGAGGATTGAGGATTGAGAATTGAGGATGAGGACTGAGGGTTGAGAATTGAGGTTTGAGAAATGAGGATTGAGGATTGAGGATTGAGGATTGAGGGTTGAGGATCGATGATTGAGTATTGAAGATTGAGTATTGATCACTGAGGATTGAGGATTGAGGATTGAGGATTGAGGATTGAGGATTGAAGATTGAATATTGAGGATTGAAGATTGAGGATTGAGGATTGAGGTATGAGGATGGAGGATGAGGGCTGAGGGTTGGGGATTGAGGTTTGAGGACTGAGGACTGAGGATTGAAGATCGAGAGTTGAGGATTGAGGATTGAGTATTGAGGATTGAGGATTGAGATTTGAGGATTGATGATTGAGGGTTGAAAATTGAATATTGAGCATTGAAGATTGAGGATTGATGATTAAGGATTGAGGATGGAGGATGAGGGTTGAGGGTTGAGGATTGAGGTTTGAGGACTGAGGACTGAGGATTGAGGATTGAGAATTGAGGATTGAGGGTTGAGGATTGAAGATTGAGGATTGGGTATTGAGGATTGAAGAATGAGGATTGAAGATTGAGGATTGAGGATTGAGGATTGAAGATTGAGTATTGAGGATTGAAGATTGACGATTGAGGATTGACGATTGAGGATTGAGGATTGAGGATTGAGGATTGAACATTGAGGATTGGGTATTGAGGACTGAACATTGAGGATTGTGGATTGAGGATTGAAGGTTGAATATTGATGAATGAAGATTAACGATTGAGGATTGAGGGTTGTGGATTGAGGACGAGTACTGAGGGTTGAGTATTGATACTTGAGGTCTGAGAATTGAGAATTGAGGTTTGAGAAATGAGGATTGAGGATTGAGGATTGAGGATTGAGGGTTGAGGATCGATGATTGAGTATTGAAGATTGAGTATTGATCACTGAGGATTGAGGATTGAGGATTGAGGATTGAGGATTGAGAATTGAGGATTGAAGATTGAGGATTGAGGATTGAGGATTGAGGATTGAGCATTAAGGATTGAAGATTGAATATTGATGATTGAAGATTGAGGATTGAGGAGTGAGGGTTGTGGATTGAGGACGAGTACTGAGGGTTGAATATTGATGATTGAGGTCTGAGGATTGAGGATTGAGGATTGAAAATTGAGGATTGAGGATTGAGGATTGAGGATTGAGGATTGAAGATTGAGTATTGAGTATTGAAGATTGAGGATTGAGGATTGAGGATTGAGGATTGATAATTGAAGATTGTGTATTGAAGATTGAAGATTGAGGATTGAGGATTGAGGATTGAGGATTGAGGATTGAGGATTGAAGATTGAGGATTGGGGATTGAGGATTGACGATTGAGGATTGAGTATTGAGGATTGAGAATTGAGGATTGAGGTTTGAAATTGAGTATTGAGGATTGAAGATTGAGGATTGAGATTTGAATATTGAATATTGTGGATTGAGTATTGAACCATGAGAATTCAGGATATTCTATTGAGTATTGAGAATTGAGGATTGATCGTTGAGTATTGAGGATTCATGGCTGAGGGTTGTGTGTTGAATATTGAGGGTTGAGGATTGAGGAATGAGGATGGAGGATGAGGGCTGAGGGTTGAGGATTGAGGTTTGAGTATTGAATCCTGAGAATTCAGGATATTCTATTGAGTATTGAGAATTGAGGATTGATGGTTGAGTTCTGAGGACTGAGGATTGAGGATTGAAGGTTGAGTATTGAGGATTCAGAATTGAGGTTTGAGGATTGAGTGTTGTGGATTGAGGACGAGGACTGAGGGTTGAGTATTGATGTTTGAGGTATGAGGATTGAGGATTGAGGATTGAGGAATGAGGATTGAGGATTGAGGATTGAGGATTGAGGATTGAGGATTGAGGATTGAAGATTGAGGATTGAGGATCGAGTATTGAAGATTCAGTATTGATGACTGAGGATTGAAGAATGAGGATTGAGGATTGAGGATTGAGGATTGAGGATTGAAGATTGAGTATTGAGGATTGAAGATTGAGGATTGGGTATTGAGGACTGAACATTGGGGATTGTGGATTGAGGATTGAATGTTGAATATTGATGAATGAAGATTAACGATTGAGGATTGAGGGTTGTGTATTGAGGACGAGTACTGAGGGTTGAGTATTGATACTTGAGGTCTGAGGATTGAGAATTGAGGTTTGAGAAATGAGGATTGGGGATTGTGGATTGAGGATTGAGGGTTGAGGATCGATGATTGAGTATTGAAGATTGAGTATTGATCACTGAGGATTGAGAATTGAGGATTGAGGATTGAGGATTGAGGATTGACGATTGAGGATTGACGATTGAAGATTGTGTATTGAGGATTGAGGATTGAGGATTGAGGATTGAGGATTGAGGATTGAGGATTGAGAATTGAGGATGAGGACTGAGGGTTGAGGATTGAGGTTTGAGGAATGAAGATTGAGGGTTGAGGATTGAGGATTGAGGATTGAGGATTGAGGATTGAGGATTGGGGATTGAATATTGAGTACTGAGGATTGAAGGTTGAGGATTGAGGATTGATGATTGATGATGGAGGATGAGGGCTGAGGGTTGAGGATTGAGGTTTGAGAAATGAGGATTGAGGATTGAGGATTGAGGATTGAAGATTGAGTATTGAGAATTGAGGATTGAGGATTGAGGATTGAGGATTGAGAATTGAGGATGAGGACTGAGGGTTGAGAATTGAGGTTTGAGAAATGAGGATTGAGGATTGAGGATTGAGGATTGAGGGTTGAGGATCGATGATTGAGTATTGAAGATTGAGTATTGATCACTGAGGATTGAGGATTGAGGATTGAGGATTGAGGATTGAGGATTGAAGATTGAATATTGAGGATTGAAGATTGAGGATTGAGGATTGAGGTATGAGGATGGAGGATGAGGGCTGAGGGTTGGGGATTGAGGTTTGAGGACTGAGGACTGAGGATTGAAGATCGAGAGTTGAGGATTGAGGATTGAGTATTGAGGATTGAGGATTGAGAATTCAGGATTGTTGATAGAGGATTGAAGATTGAGGATTGGGTATTGAGGTTTGAAGAATGAGGATTGAGGATTGAGGATTGAGGATTGAGGATTGAGGGTTGAGGATCTAGGATTCGAGATTGATTATTGAGGATTGAAGATTGGGGATTGAGGATTGAGGATTGAGGATCTAGGATTGGAGATTGATTATTGAGGATTGAAGACTGAGGATTGATGATTGTGGATTTAGAATTGAGAATTGAGGATGAGGTCTGAGGGTTGAGGATTGGGGATCGAGGATTGACGATTGAGGATTGAGTATTGATGATTGAGAATTGAGGATTGAGGTTTGAAATTGAGTATTGAGGATTGAAGATTGCGGATTGAGATTTGATTATTGAATATTGTGGATTGAGTATTGAACCATGAGAATACAGGATATTCTATTGAGTATTGAGAATTGGGAATTGATCGTTGAGTATTGAGGATTCATGTCTCAGGGTTGTGTGTTAAATATTGAGGGTTGAGGGTTGAGGATTGAGGATTGAGGATGGAGGATGAGGGCTGAGGGTTGAGGATTGAGGTTTGAGTATTGAATCCTGAGAATTCAGGATATTCTATTGAGCATTGAGAATTAAGGATTGATGGTTGAGTACTGAGGACTGAGCATTGAGGATTGAAGGTTGAGTATTGAGGATTCAGAATTGAGGTTTGAGGACTGAGGATTGAGGATTGAGGATTGAAGATTGAGTATTGAGGATTGAAGATTGAGGATTGAGCATTGAGGATTGAGGATTGAGGATGATGTCTGAGGTTTGAGGATTGAGGTTTGAGGACTGAGGACTGAGGATTGAGGACTGAGGATTGAGGATCAGGGCTGAGGGTCGGGGATTGAGGTTTGACGGCTGAGGACTGAGGATTGAGGATTGAGAATTAAGGATTGTTGATAGAGGATTGATGATTGAGGATTGGGTATTGAGGATTGAAGAATGAGGACTGAGGATTGAGGATTGAAGATTGAGTATTAGGGATTGAAGATTGAGGATTGAGGATTGAGGATTGAGGATTGGGGATTGAAGATTGAGGATTGAAGATTGAGGATTGTGTATTAAAGATTGAGTATTGATCACTGAGGATTGAGGATTGAGGATTGAGTGTTGAGTATTGAGGGTTGATGATTGAATATTGAGGATTGAAGATTCAGGATTGATGATTAAGGATTGAGGATGGAGGACGATGACTGAGTGTTGAGGATTGAGGTTTGAGGACTGAGGGCAGAGGATTGAGGATTGAGAATTGAGGATTGAGGGTTGAGGATTGAGGATTGAAAATTGAGTATTGAGGATCAAAGATTGAGGATTGTGGATTGACGATTGAGGATTGAGGATTGAAGGTTGAGTATTGAGGGTTGAAGATTGAGGATTGAGGATTGAAGATTGAGTATTGGGGATTGAAGATTGAGGATTGAGGATTGAGGATTGAGGATTGAGGATTGAGGATTGAGGATTGAGGATTGAGCATTGAGGATTGAAGATTGAATATTGATGATTGAAGATTGAGGATTGACGATTGAGGGTTGTGGATTGAGGACGAGGACTGAGGGTTGAATATTGATGATTGAGGTCTGAGGGTTGAGGATTGAAGATTGAAAATTGAGGCTTGAGGATTGAGGATTGAGGATTGAGGATTGAAGGCTGGGTATTGAGGATTGAAGATTGAGGATCGAGGATTGAGGACTGAGGACTGAGGCTTGAAGGTTGAGTATTGAAGATTCAGGATTGAGGTTTGAGGACTGAGCATTGAGGATTGAAGATTGAGTATTAGGGATTGAAGATTGAGGATTGAGGATTGAGGATTGAGGATTGAGGATGATGTCTGAGGGTTGAGTAGAGAGGTTTGAGGACTGAGGACTGAGGATTGAAGACTGAGGGTTGAGGATGAGGGCAGAGGGTCAGGGATTGAGGTTTGACGACTGAGGATTGAGGATTGAGGATTGAGAATTGAGGATTGATGATTGAGGATTGAAGATTGAGGATTGGGTATTGAGGATTGAAGAATGAGGATTGAGGATTGAGGATTGAGGATTGAGGGTTGAGGATCTAGGATTGGAGATTGATTATTGAGAATTGAGGATTGAGGATTGAGGATTGAGGATTGAGGATTGAGAATTGAGGATGAGGACTGAGGGTTGAGAATTGAGGTTTGAGAAATGAGGATTGAGGATTGAGCATTGAGGATTGAAGATTGAAGACTGGGGATTGAGGATTGAAGATTGAGAATTAAGGATCGAAGATTGTGGATGAGGATCTAGGATTGGAGATTGATTATTGAGGATTGAAGATTGAGGATTGAGGATTGAGGATTGAGGATTGAGAATTGAGGATGAGGACTGAGGGTTGAGGATTGAGGTTTGAGGAATGAGGATTGAGGGTTGAGGATTGAGGATTGAGGATTGAGGATTGAGGATTGAGGGTTGAGTATCTAGGATTGGAGATTGATTATTGAGGATTGAAGATTGGGGATTGAGGTTTGAGTACTGAGGATCTAGGATTGGAGATTGATTAATGAGGATTGAAGATTGAGGATTGATGATTGAGGATTTAGAATTGAGAATTGAGGATGAGGTCTGAGGGTTCAGGGTTGAGGTTTGAGAAATGAGGATTGAGGATTGAGGATTGAGGATTGAAGGTTGAGTATTGAGGATTGAAGATTGAGGATTGAGGATTGAAGATTGAGTATTGGGGATTGAAGATTGAGGATTGAGGATTGAGGATTGAGGATTGAGGATTGAGGATTGAGGATTGAGGATTGAGCATTGAGGATTGAAGATTGAATATTGATGATTGAAGATTGAGGATTGACGATTGAGGGTTGTGGATTGAGGACGAGGACTGAGGGTTGAATATTGATGATTGAGGTCTGAGGGTTGAGGATTGAAGATTGAAAATTGAGGCTTGAGGATTGAGGATTGAGGATTGAGGATTGAAGGCTGGGTATTGAGGATTGAAGATTGAGGATCGAGGATTGAGGACTGAGGACTGAGGCTTGAAGGTTGAGTATTGAAGATTCAGGATTGAGGTTTGAGGACTGAGCATTGAGGATTGAAGATTGAGTATTAGGGATTGAAGATTGAGGATTGAGGATTGAGGATTGAGGATTGAGGATGATGTCTGAGGGTTGAGTAGAGAGGTTTGAGGACTGAGGACTGAGGATTGAAGACTGAGGGTTGAGGATGAGGGCAGAGGGTCAGGGATTGAGGTTTGACGACTGAGGATTGAGGATTGAGGATTGAGAATTGAGGATTGATGATTGAGGATTGAAGATTGAGGATTGGGTATTGAGGATTGAAGAATGAGTATTGAGGATTGAGGATTGAGGATTGAGGGTTGAGGATCTAGGATTGGAGATTGATTATTGAGAATTGAGGATTGAGGATTGAGGATTGAGGATTGAGGATTGAGAATTGAGGATGAGGACTGAGGGTTGAGAATTGAGGTTTGAGAAATGAGGATTGAGGATTGAGGATTGAGGATTGAGGATTGAGGGTTGAGGATCGATGATTGAGTATTGCAGATTGAGTATTGATCACTGTGGATTGAGGATTGAGGATTGAGGATTGAGGATTGAGGATTGAAGATTGAAGATCGAGGATTGAGGACTGATGATTGAGGCTTGAAGGTTGAGTATTGAAGATTCAGGATTGAGGTTTGAGGACTGAGCATTGAGGATTGAAGATTGAGTATTAGGGATTGAAGATTGAGGATTGAGGATTGAGGATTGAGGATTGAGGATGATGTCTGAGGGTTGAGGAGAGAGGTTTGAGGACTGAGGACTGAGGATTGAAGACTGAGGGTTGAGGATGAGGGCAGGGGGTCAGGGATTGAGGTTTGACGACTGAGGATTGAGGATTGTGGATTGAGAATTGAGGATTGATGATTGAGGATTGATGATTGAGGATTGGGTATTGAGGATTGAAGAATGAGGATTGAGGATTGAGGATTGAGCATTGAGGATTGAAGATTGAAGACTGGGGATTGAGGATTGAAGATTGAGAATTAAGGATCGAAGATTGTGGATGAGGATCTAGGATTGGAGATTGATTATTGAGGATTGAAGATTGAGGATTGAGGATTGAGGATTGAGGATTGAGAATTGAGGATGAGGACTGAGGGTTGAGGATTGAGGTTTGAGGAATGAGGATTGAGGGTTGAGGATTGAGGATTGAGGATTGAGGATTGAGGATTGAGGGTTGAGTATCTAGGATTGGAGATTGATTATTGAGGATTGAAGATTGGGGATTCAGGATTGAGTACTGAGGATCTAGGATTGGAGATTGATTAATGAGGATTGAAGATTGAGGATTGATGATTGAGGATTTAGAATTGAGAATTGAGGATGAGGTCTGAGGGTTCAGGGTTGAGGTTTGAGAAATGAGGATTAAGGATTGAGGATTGAGCATTGAAGATCGAGTATTGAGAATTGAGGATTGGGGATTGAGGATTGAGGATTGAGAATTGAGGATGGGGACTGAGGGTTGAGAATTGAGGTTTGAGAAATGAGGATTGAGGATTGAGGATTGAGGGTTGAGGATCGATGATTGAGTATTGAAGATTGAGTATTGATCACTGAAGATTGAGGATTGAGGATTGAGGATTGAGGATTGAGGATTGAAGATTGAATATTGAGGATTGAAGATTGAGGATTGAGGATTGAGGGATGAGGATGGAGGATGAGGGCTGAGGGTTGAGGATTGAGGTTTGAGGACTGAGGACTGATGATTGAGGATCGAGAGTTGAGGATTGAGGATTGAGGATTGAGGATTGAGGATTGAGGATTGACGATTGAGGATTGAGTATTGAGGATTGAGAATTGAGGATTGAGGTTTGAAATTGAGTATTGAGGATTGAAGATTGAGGATTGAGATTTGAATATTGAATATTGTGGATTGAGTATTGAACCATGAGAATTCAGGATATTCTATTGAGTATTGAGAATTGAGGATTGATCGTTGAGTATTGAGGATTCATGGCTGAGGGTTGTGTGTTGAATATTGAGGGTTGAGGATTGAGGAATGAGGATGGAGGATGAGGGCTGAGGGTTGAGGATTGAGGTTTGAGTATTGAATCCTGAGAATTCAGGATATTCTATTGAGTATTGAGAATTGAGGATTGATGGTTGAGTTCTGAGGACTGAGGATTGAGGATTGAAGGTTGAGTATTGAGGATTCAGAATTGAGGTTTGAGGATTGAGTGTTGTGGATTGAGGACGAGGACTGAGGGTTGAGTATTGATGTTTGAGGTATGAGGATTGAGGATTGAGTATTGAGGAATGAGGATTGAGGATTGAGGATTGAGGATTGAGGATTGAGGATTGAGGATTGAAGATTGAGGATTGAGGATCGAGTATTGAAGATTCAGTATTGATGACTGAGGATTGAAGAATGAGGATTGAGGATTGAGGATTGAGGATTGAGGATTGAAGATTGAGTATTGAGGATTGAAGATTGACGATTGAGGATTGAGGATTGAGGATTGAGGGTTGAGGATTGAGGATTGAAGATTGAGGATTGGGTATTGAGGACTGAACATTGGGGATTGTGGATTGAGGATTGAATGTTGAATATTGATGAATGAAGATTAACGATTGAGGATTGAGGGTTGTGTATTGAGGACGAGTACTGAGGGTTGAGTATTGATACTTGAGGTCTGAGGATTGAGAATTGAGGTTTAAGAAATGAGGATTGGGGATTGTGGATTGAGGATTGAGGGTTGAGGATCGATGATTGAGTATTGAAGATTGAGTATTGATCACTGAGGATTGAGGATTGAGGATTGAGGATTGAGGATTGAGGATTGAAGATTGATTATTGAGGATTGAAGGTTGAATATTGATGAATGAAGATTGACGATTGAGGATTGAGGGTTGTGTATTGAGGACGAGTACTGAGGGTTGACTATTGATACTTGAGGTCTGAGGATTGAGAATTGAGGTTTGAGAAATGAGGATTGAGGATTGAGGATTGAGGATTGAGGGTTGAGCATCGATGATTGAGAATTGAAGATTGAGTACTGATCACTGAGGATTGAGGATTGAGGATTGAGGATTGAGGATTGAGGATTGAAGATTGATTATTGAGGATTGAAGATTGAGGATTGAGGATTGAGGGTTGAGGATGGAGGATGAGGGCTGAGGGTTGAGGATTGAGGTTTGAGGACTGAGGACTGAGGATTGAGGATCGAGAGTTGAGGATTGAGGATTGACGATTGAGCATTGAGGATTGAGAATTGAGGATTGATGATTGAGGGTTGAAAATTGAATATTGAGGATTGAAGATTGAGGATTGATGATTAAGGATTGAGGATGGAGGATGAGGGCTGAGGGTTGAGGATAGAGGTTTGAGGACTGAGGACTGAGGATTGAGGATTGAGAATTGAGGTTTGAGGGTTGAGGATTGAAGATTGAGGATTGGGTATTGAGGATTGAAGAATGAGGATTGAGGATTGAGGATTGAGGATGGAGGATTAAAGATTGAGTATTGAGGATTGAGGATTGACGATTGAGGATTGAGGATTGAGGTTTGAGGGTTGAGGATTGAGGATTGAAGATTGAGGATTGGGTATTGAGTAAAGAACATTGAGGATTGTGGATTGAGGATTGAAGGTTGAATATTGATGAATGAAGATTAACGATTGAGGATTGAGGGTTGTGGATTGAGGACGAGGACTGAGAGTTGAGTATTGATACTTGAGGTCTGAGGATTGAGGATTGAGGATTGCGAATTGAGGATTGAAGATTGAGGATTGAGGATTGGGTATTGAGGATTGTAGAATGAGGATTGAGGATTGAGGATTGAGGATTGAAGATTGAGTATTGAGGATTGAAGATTGAGGATTGAGTATTGAGGACTGAGGATTGAGGATTGAAGATTGAGTATTGAGGATTGAAGATTGAGGATTGAGGATTGAGGATTGAGAATTGAGGATTGAAGATTGAGGATTGAGGATTGAGGATTGAGGATTGAGCATTGAGGATTGAAGATTGAATATTGATGATTGAAGATTGAGGATTGAGGATTGAGGGTTGTGGATTGAGGACGAGTACTGAGGGTTGAATATTGATGATTGAGGTCTGAGGATTGAGGATTGAGGATTGAAAATTGAGGATTGAGGTTTGAGGATTGAGGATTGAGGATTGAAGATTGAGTATTGAGTATTGAAGATTGAGGATTGAGGATTGAGGATTGAGAATTGATGGTTGAAGATTGTGTATTGAAGATTGAAGATTGAGGATTGAGGATTGAGGATTGAGGATTGAGGATTGAGGATTGAAGATTGAGGATTGGGGATTGAGGATTGACGATTGAGGATTGAGTATTGAGGATTGAGAATTGAGGATTGAGGTTTGAAATTGAGTATTGAGGATTGAAGATTGAGGATTGAGATTTGATTAATGAATATTGTGGATTGAGTATTGAACCATGAGAATTCAGGATATTCTATTGAGTATTGAGAATTGAGGATTGATCGTTGAGTATTGAGGATTCATGGCTGAGGGTTGTGTGTTGAATATTGAGGGTTGAGGATTGAGGATTGATGATGGAGGATGAGGGCTGAGGGTTGAGGATTGAGGTTTGAGTATTGAACCCTGAGAATTCAGGATATTCTATTGAGTATTGAGAATTGAGGATTGATGGTTGAGTACTGAGGACTGAGGATTGAGGATTGAAGGCTGAGTATTGAGGATTCAGAATTGAGGTTTGAGGGCTGAGGATTGAGGATTGAAGATTGAGTACTGAGGATTGAAGGTTGAGGATTGAGGATTGAGGATTAAGGATTGAGGATGATGTCTGAGGGTTGAGGATTGAGGTTTGAGGACTGAGGACTGAGGATTGAGGACTGAGGATTGAGGATGAGGGCTGAGGTTCGGGGATTGAGGTTTGACGACTGAGGACTGAGGATTGAGGATTGAGAATTCAGGATTGTTGATAGAGGATTGAAGGTTGAGGATTGGGTATTGAGGATTGAAGAATGAGGATTGAGGATTGAGGATTGAGGACTGAGGATTGAGGACTGAGGATTGAGGATTGAGGATTGAGCATTGAGGATTGAAAATTGAAGACTGGGGATTGAGGATTGAAGATTGAGAATTAAGGATTGAAGATTGTGGATTGAGGATCTAGGATTGGAGATTGATTATTGAGGATTGAAGATTGAGGATTGAGGATTGAGAATTGAGGATGAGGACTGAGGGTTGAGGATTGAGGTTTGAGGAATGAGGATTGAGGGTTGAGGATTGAGGATTGGGGATTGAATATTGAGTACTGAGGATTGAAGATTGAGGATTGAGGATTGAGGATTGATGATGGAGGATGAGGGCTGAGGGTTGAGGATTGAGGTTTGGGTATTGAATCCTGAGAATTCAGGATATTCTATTGAGTATTGAGAATTGAGGATTGATGGTTGAGTACTGAGGACTGAGGATTGAGGATTGAAGGTTGAGTATTGAGGATTCAGAATTGAGGTTTGAGGGCTGAGGATTGAGGATTGAAGATTGAGTATTGAGGATTGAAGGTTGAGGATTGAGGATTGAGGATTAAGGATTGAGGATGATGTCTGAGGGTTGAGGATTGAGGTTTGAGGACTGAGGACTGAGGATTGAGGGCTGAGGATTGAGGATGAGGGCTGAGGGTCGGGGATTGAGGTTTGACGACTGAGGACTGAGGATTGAGGATTGAGAATTCAGGATTGTTGATAGAGGATTGAAGATTGAGGATTGGGTATTGAGGTTTGAAGAATGAGGATTGAGGATTGAGGATTGAGGATTGAGGATTGAGGGTTGAGGGTCTAGGATTGGAGATTGATTATTGAGGATTGAAGATTGGGGATTGAGGATTGAGGATTGAGGATCTAGGATTGGAGATTGATTATTGAGGATTGAAGACTGAGGATTGATGATTGTGGATTTAGAATTGAGAATTGAGGATGAGGTCTGAGGGTTGAGGATTGGGGATCGAGGATTGACGATTGAGGATTGAGTATTGAGGATTGAGAATTGAGGATTGAGGTTTGAAATTGAGTATTGAGGATTGAAGATTGCGGATTGAGATTTGATTATTGAATATTGTGGATTGAGTATTGAACCATGAGAATTCAGGATATTCTATTGAGTATTGAGAATTGGGAATTGATCGTTGAGTATTGAGGATTCATGTCTCAGGGTTGTGTGTTAAATATTGAGGGTTGAGGGTTGAGGATTGAGGATTGAGGATGGAGGATGAGGGCTGAGGGTTGAGGATTGAGGTTTGAGTATTGAATCCTGAGAATTCAGGATATTCTATTGAGCATTGAGAATTAAGGATTGATGGTTGAGTACTGAGGACTGAGCATTGAGGATTGAAGGTTGAGTATTGAGGATTCAGAATTGAGGTTTGAGGACTGAGGATTGAGGATTGAAGATTGAGTATTGAGGATTGAAGATTGAGGATTGAGCATTGAGGATTGAGGATTGAGGATGATGTCTGAGGTTTGAGGATTGAGGTTTGAGGACTGAGGACTGAGGATTGAGGACTGAGGATTGAGGATCAGGGCTGAGGGTCGGGGATTGAGGTTTGACGGCTGAGGACTGAGGATTGAGGATTGAGAATTAAGGATTGTTGATAGAGGATTGATGATTGAGGATTGGGTATTGAGGATTGAAGAATGAGGACTGAGGATTGAGGATTGAAGATTGAGTATTAGGGATTGAAGATTGAGGATTGAGGATTGAGGATTGAGGATTGAAGATTGAGGATTGAGGATCGAGTATTGAAGATTCAGTATTGATGACTGAGGATTGAAGAATGAGGATTGAGGATTGAGGATTGAGGATTGAGGATTGAAGATTGAGTATTGAGGATTGAAGATTGAGGATTGGGTATTGAGGACTGAACATTGGGGATTGTGGATTGAGGATTGAATGTTGAATATTGATGAATGAAGATTAACGATTGAGGATTGAGGGTTGTGTATTGAGGACGAGTACTGAGGGTTGAGTATTGATACTTGAGGTCTGAGGATTGAGAATTGAGGTTTGAGAAATGAGGATTGGGGATTGTGGATTGAGGATTGAGGGTTGAGGATCGATGATTGAGTATTGAAGATTGAGTATTGATCACTGAGGATTGAGAATTGAGGATTGAGGATTGAGGATTGAGGATTGACGATTGAGGATTGACGATTGAAGATTGTGTATTGAGGATTGAGGATTGAGGATTGAGGATTGAGGATTGAGGATTGAGGATTGAGAATTGAGGATGAGGACTGAGGGTTGAGGATTGAGGTTTGAGGAATGAAGATTGAGGGTTGAGGATTGAGGATTGAGGATTGAGGATTGAGGATTGAGGATTGGGGATTGAATATTGAGTACTGAGGATTGAAGGTTGAGGATTGAGGATTGATGATTGATGATGGAGGATGAGGGCTGAGGGTTGAGGATTGAGGTTTGAGAAATGAGGATTGAGGATTGAGGATTGAGGATTGAAGATTGAGTATTGAGAATTGAGGATTGAGGATTGAGGATTGAGGATTGAGAATTGAGGATGAGGACTGAGGGTTGAGAATTGAGGTTTGAGAAATGAGGATTGAGGATTGAGGATTGAGGATTGAGGGTTGAGGATCGATGATTGAGTATTGAAGATTGAGTATTGATCACTGAGGATTGAGGATTGAGGATTGAGGATTGAGGATTGAGGATTGAAGATTGAATATTGAGGATTGAAGATTGAGGATTGAGGATTGAGGTATGAGGATGGAGGATGAGGGCTGAGGGTTGGGGATTGAGGTTTGAGGACTGAGGACTGAGGATTGAAGATCGAGAGTTGAGGATTGAGGATTGAGTATTGAGGATTGAGGATTGAGATTTGAGGATTGATGATTGAGGGTTGAAAATTGAATATTGAGCATTGAAGATTGAGGATTGATGATTAAGGATTGAGGATGGAGGATGAGGGTTGAGGGTTGAGGATTGAGGTTTGAGGACTGAGGACTGAGGATTGAGGATTGAGAATTGAGGATTGAGGGTTGAGGATTGAAGATTGAGGATTGGGTATTGAGGATTGAAGAATGAGGATTGAAGATTGAGGATTGAGGATTGAGGATTGAAGATTGAGTATTGAGGATTGAAGATTGACGATTGAGGATTGACGATTGAGGATTGAGGATTGAGGATTGACGATTGAACATTGAGGATTGGGTATTGAGGACTGAACATTGAGGATTGTAGATTGAGGATTGAAGGTTGAATATTGATGAATGAAGATTAACGATTGAGGATTGAGGGTTGTGGATTGAGGACGAGTACTGAGGGTTGAGTATTGATACTTGAGGTCTGAGAATTGAGAATTGAGGTTTGAGAAATGAGGATTGAGGATTGAGGATTGAGGATTGAGGGTTGAGGATCGATGATTGAGTATTGAAGATTGAGTATTGATCACTGAGGATTGAGGATTGAGGATTGAGGATTGAGGATTGAGAATTGAGGATTGAAGATTGAGGATTGAGGATTGAGGATTGAGGATTGAGGATTAAGGATTGAAGATTGAATATTGATGATTGAAGATTGAGGATTGAGGAGTGAGGGTTGTGGATTGAGGACGAGTACTGAGGGTTGAATATTGATGATTGAGGTCTGAGGATTGAGGATTGAGGATTGAAAATTGAGGATTGAGGATTGAGGATTGAGGATTGAGGATTGAAGATTGAGTATTGAGTATTGAAGATTGAGGATTGAGGATTGAGGATTGAGGATTGATAATTGAAGATTGTGTATTGAAGATTGAAGATTGAGGATTGAGGATTGAGGATTGAGGATTGAGGATTGAGGATTGAAGATTGAGGATTGGGGATTGAGGATTGACGATTGAGGATTGAGTATTGAGGATTGAGAATTGAGGATTGAGGTTTGAAATTGAGTATTGAGGATTGAAGATTGAGGATTGAGATTTGAATATTGAATATTGTGGATTGAGTATTGAACCATGAGAATTCAGGATATTCTATTGAGTATTGAGAATTGAGGATTGATCGTTGAGTATTGAGGATTCATGGCTGAGGGTTGTGTGTTGAATATTGAGGGTTGAGGATTGAGGAATGAGGATGGAGGATGAGGGCTGAGGGTTGAGGATTGAGGTTTGAGTATTGAATCCTGAGAATTCAGGATATTCTATTGAGTATTGAGAATTGAGGATTGATGGTTGAGCTCTGAGGACTGAGGATTGAGGATTGAAGGTTGAGTATTGAGGATTCAGAATTGAGGTTTGAGGATTGAGTGTTGTGGATTGAGGACGAGGACTGAGGGTTGAGTATTGATGTTTGATGTATGAGGATTGAGGATTGAGGATTGAGGAATGAGGATTGAGGATTGAGGATTGAGGATTGAGGATTGAGGATTGAGGATTGAAGATTGAGGATTGAGGATCGAGTATTGAAGATTCAGTATTGATGACTGAGGATTGAAGAATGAGGATTGAGGATTGAGGATTGAGGATTGAGGATTGAAGATTGAGTATTGAGGATTGAAGATTGACGATTGAGGATTGAGGATTGAGGATTGAGGGTTGAGGATTGAGGATTGAAGATTGAGGATTGGGTATTGAGGACTGAACATTGGGGATTGTGGATTGAGGATTGAATGTTGAATATTGATGAATGAAGATTAACGATTGAGGATTGAGGGTTGTGTATTGAGGACGAGTACTGAGGGTTGAGTATTGATACTTGAGGTCTGAGGATTGAGAATTGAGGTTTGAGAAATGAGGATTGGGGATTGTGGATTGAGGATTGAGGGTTGAGGATCGATGATTGAGTATTGAAGATTGAGTATTGATCACTGAGGATTGAGGATTGAGGATTGAGGATTGAGGATTGAGGATTGAAGATTGATTATTGAGGATTGAAGGTTGAATATTGATGAATGAAGATTGACGATTGAGGATTGAGGGTTGTGTATTGAGGACGAGTACTGAGGGTTGAGTATTGATACTTGAGGTCTGAGGATTGAGAATTGAGGTTTGAGAAATGAGGATTGAGGATTGAGGATTGAGGATTGAGGGTTGAGCATCGATGATTGAGAATTGAAGATTGAGTACTGATCACTGAGGATTGAGGATTGAGGATTGAGGATTGAGGATTGAGGATTGAAGATTGATTATTGAGGATTGAAGATTGAGGATTGAGGATTGAGGGTTGAGGATTGAGGTTTGAGGACTGAGGACTGAGGATTGAGGATCGAGAGTTGAGGATTGAGGATTGACGATTGAGCATTGAGGATTGAGAATTGAGGATTGATGATTGAGGGTTGAAAATTGAATATTGAGGATTGAAGATTGAGGATTGATGATTAAGGATTGAGGATGGAGGATGAGGGCTGAGGGTTGAGGATAGAGGTTTGAGGACTGAGGACTGAGGATTGAGGATTGAGAATTGAGGTTTGAGGGTTGAGGATTGAAGATTGAGGATTGGGTATTGAGGATTGAAGAATGAGGATTGAGGATTGAGGATTGAGGATGGAGGATTAAAGATTGAGTATTGAGGATTGAGGATTGACGATTGAGGATTGAGGATTGAGGTTTGAGGGTTGAGGATTGAGGATTGAAGATTGAGGATTGGGTATTGAGTAAAGAACATTGAGGATTGTGGATTGAGGATTGAAGGTTGAATATTGATGAATGAAGATTAACGATTGAGGATTGAGTGTTGTGGATTGAGGACGAGGACTGAGAGTTGAGTATTGATACTTGAGGTCTGAGGATTGAGGATTGAGGATTGCGAATTGAGGATTGAAGATTGAGGATTGAGGATTGGGTATTGAGGATTGTAGAATGAGGATTGAGGATTGAGGATTGAGGATTGAAGATTGAGTATTGAGGATTGAAGATTGAGGATTGAGTATTGAGGACTGAGGATTGAGGATTGAAGATTGAGTATTGAGGATTGAAGATTGAGGATTGAGGATTGAGGATTGAGAATTGAGGATTGAAGATTGAGGATTGAGGATTGAGGATTGAGGATTGAGCATTGAGGATTGAAGATTGAATATTGATGATTGAAGATTGAGGATTGAGGATTGAGGGTTGTGGATTGAGGACGAGTACTGAGGGTTGAATATTGATGATTGAGGTCTGAGGATTGAGGATTGAGGATTGAAAATTGAGGATTGAGGATTGAGGATTGAGGATTGAGGATTGAGGATGGAGGATTAAAGATTGAGTATTGAGGATTGAGGATTGACGATTGAGGATTGAGGATTGAGGATTGAGGGTTGAGGATCTAGGATTGGAGATTGATTATTGAGGATTGAAGATTGGGGATTGAGGATTGAGGATTGAGGATCTAGGATTGGAGATTGATTATTGAGGATTGAAGACTGAGGATTGATGATTGTGGATTTAGAATTGAGAATTGAGGATGAGGTCTGAGGGTTGAGGATTGGGGATCGAGGATTGACGATTGAGGATTGAGTATTGAGGATTGAGAATTGAGGATTGAGGTTTGAAATTGAGTATTGAGGATTGAAGATTGCGGATTGAGATTTGATTATTGAATATTGTGGATTGAGTATTGAACCATGAGAATACAGGATATTCTATTGAGTATTGAGAATTGGGAATTGATCGTTGAGTATTGAGGATTCATGTCTCAGGGTTGTGTGTTAAATATTGAGGGTTGAGGGTTGAGGATTGAGGATTGAGGATGGAGGATGAGGGCTGAGGGTTGAGGATTGAGGTTTGAGTATTGAATCCTGAGAATTCAGGATATTCTATTGAGCATTGAGAATTAAGGATTGATGGTTGAGTACTGAGGACTGAGCATTGAGGATTGAAGGTTGAGTATTGAGGATTCAGAATTGAGGTTTGAGGACTGAGGATTGAGGATTGAGGATTGAAGATTGAGTATTGAGGATTGAAGATTGAGGATTGAGCATTGAGGATTGAGGATTGAGGATGATGTCTGAGGTTTGAGGATTGAGGTTTGAGGACTGAGGACTGAGGATTGAGGACTGAGGATTGAGGATCAGGGCTGAGGGTCGGGGATTGAGGTTTGACGGCTGAGGACTGAGGATTGAGGATTGAGAATTAAGGATTGTTGATAGAGGATTGATGATTGAGGATTGGGTATTGAGGATTGAAGAATGAGGACTGAGGATTGAGGATTGAAGATTGAGTATTAGGGATTGAAGATTGAGGATTGAGGATTGAGGATTGAGGATTGGGGATTGAAGATTGAGGATTGAAGATTGAGGATTGTGTATTAAAGATTGAGTATTGATCACTGAGGATTGAGGATTGAGGATTGAGTGTTGAGTATTGAGGGTTGATGATTGAATATTGAGGATTGAAGATTCAGGATTGATGATTAAGGATTGAGGATGGAGGACGATGACTGAGTGTTGAGGATTGAGGTTTGAGGACTGAGGGCAGAGGATTGAGGATTGAGAATTGAGGATTGAGGGTTGAGGATTGAGGATTGAAAATTGAGTATTGAGGATCAAAGATTGAGGATTGTGGATTGACGATTGAGGATTGAGGATTGAAGGTTGAGTATTGAGGATTGAAGATTGAGGATTGAGGATTGAAGATTGAGTATTGGGGATTGAAGATTGAGGATTGAGGATTGAGGATTGAGGATTGAGGATTGAGGATTGAGGATTGAGGATTGAGCATTGAGGATTGAAGATTGAATATTGATGATTGAAGATTGAGGATTGACGATTGAGGGTTGTGGATTGAGGACGAGGACTGAGGGTTGAATATTGATGATTGAGGTCTGAGGGTTGAGGATTGAAGATTGAAAATTGAGGCTTGAGGATTGAGGATTGAAGATTGAGGATTGAAGGCTGGGTATTGAGGATTGAAGATTGAGGATCGAGGATTGAGGACTGAGGACTGAGGCTTGAAGGTTGAGTATTGAAGATTCAGGATTGAGGTTTGAGGACTGAGCATTGAGGATTGAAGATTGAGTATTAGGGATTGAAGATTGAGGATTGAGGATTGAGGATTGAGGATTGAGGATGATGTCTGAGGGTTGAGTAGAGAGGTTTGAGGACTGAGGACTGAGGATTGAAGACTGAGGGTTGAGGATGAGGGCAGAGGGTCAGGGATTGAGGTTTGACGACTGAGGATTGAGGATTGAGGATTGAGAATTGAGGATTGATGATTGAGGATTGAAGATTGAGGATTGGGTATTGAGGATTGAAGAATGAGGATTGAGGATTGAGGATTGAGGATTGAGGGTTGAGGATCTAGGATTGGAGATTGATTATTGAGAATTGAGGATTGAGGATTGAGGATTGAGGATTGAGGATTGAGAATTGAGGATGAGGACTGAGGGTTGAGAATTGAGGTTTGAGAAATGAGGATTGAGGATTGAGCATTGAGGATTGAAGATTGAAGACTGGGGATTGAGGATTGAAGATTGAGAATTAAGGATCGAAGATTGTGGATGAGGATCTAGGATTGGAGATTGATTATTGAGGATTGAAGATTGAGGATTGAGGATTGAGGATTGAGGATTGAGAATTGAGGATGAGGACTGAGGGTTGAGGATTGAGGTTTGAGGAATGAGGATTGAGGGTTGAGGATTGAGGATTGAGGATTGAGGATTGAGGATTGAGGGTTGAGTATCTAGGATTGGAGATTGATTATTGAGGATTGAAGATTGGGGATTGAGGTTTGAGTACTGAGGATCTAGGATTGGAGATTGATTAATGAGGATTGAAGATTGAGGATTGATGATTGAGGATTTAGAATTGAGAATTGAGGATGAGGTCTGAGGGTTCAGGGTTGAGGTTTGAGAAATGAGGATTGAGGATTGAGGATTGAGGATTGAAGGTTGAGTATTGAGGATTGAAGATTGAGGATTGAGGATTGAAGATTGAGTATTGGGGATTGAAGATTGAGGATTGAGGATTGAGGATTGAGGATTGAGGATTGAGGATTGAAGGCTGGGTATTGAGGATTGAAGATTGAGGATCGAGGATTGAGGACTGAGGACTGAGGCTTGAAGGTTGAGTATTGAAGATTCAGGATTGAGGTTTGAGGACTGAGCATTGAGGATTGAAGATTGAGTATTAGGGATTGAAGATTGAGGATTGAGGATTGAGGATTGAGGATTGAGGATGATGTCTGAGGGTTGAGTAGAGAGGTTTGAGGACTGAGGACTGAGGATTGAAGACTGAGGGTTGAGGATGAGGGCAGAGGGTCAGGGATTGAGGTTTGACGACTGAGGATTGAGGATTGAGGATTGAGAATTGAGGATTGATGATTGAGGATTGAAGATTGAGGATTGGGTATTGAGGATTGAAGAATGAGGATTGAGGATTGAGGATTGAGGATTGAGGGTTGAGGATCTAGGATTGGAGATTGATTATTGAGAATTGAGGATTGAGGATTGAGGATTGAGGATTGAGGATTGATAATTGAGGATGAGGACTGAGGGTTGAGAATTGAGGTTTGAGAAATGAGGATTGAGGATTGAGGATTGAGGATTGAGGATTGAGGGTTGAGGATCGATGATTGAGTATTGCAGATTGAGTATTGATCACTGTGGATTGAGGATTGAGGATTGAGGATTGAGGATTGAGGATTGAAGATTGAAGATCGAGGATTGAGGACTGATGATTGAGGCTTGAAGGTTGAGTATTGAAGATTCAGGATTGAGGTTTGAGGACTGAGCATTGAGGATTGAAGATTGCGTATTAGGGATTGAAGATTGAGGATTGAGGATTGAGGATTGAGGATTGAGGATGATGTCTGAGGGTTGAGGAGAGAGGTTTGAGGACTGAGGACTGAGGATTGAAGACTGAGGGTTGAGGATGAGGGCAGGGGGTCAGGGATTGAGGTTTGACGACTGAGGATTGAGGATTGAGGATTGAGAATTGAGGATTGATGATTGAGGATTGATGATTGAGGATTGGGTATTGAGGATTGAAGAATGAGGATTGAGGATTGAGGATTGAGCATTGAGGATTGAAGATTGAAGACTGGGGATTGAGGATTGATGATTGAGAATTAAGGATCGAAGATTGTGGATGAGGATCTAGGATTGGAGATTGATTATTGAGGATTGAAGATTGAGGATTGAGGATTGAGGATTGAGGATTGAGAATTGAGGATGAGGACTGAGGGTTGAGGATTGAGGTTTGAGGAATGAGGATTGAGGGTTGAGGATTGAGGATTGAGGATTGAGGATTGAGGATTGAGGGTTGAGTATCTAGGATTGGAGATTGATTATTGAGGATTGAAGATTGGGGATTGAGGATTGAGTACTGAGGATCTAGGATTGGAGATTGATTAATGAGGATTGAAGATTGAGGATTGATGATTGAGGATTTAGAATTGAGAATTGAGGATGAGGTCTGAGGGTTCAGGGTTGAGGTTTGAGAAATGAGGATTAAGGATTGAGGATTGAGCATTGAAGATCGAGTATTGAGAATTGAGGATTGGGGATTGAGGATTGAGGATTGAGAATTGAGGATGGGGACTGAGGGTTGAGAATTGATGTTTGAGAAATGAGGATTGAGGATTGAGGATTGAGGGTTGAGGATCGATGATTGAGTATTGAAGATTGAGTATTGATCACTGAAGATTGAGGATTGAGGATTGAGGATTGAGGATTGAGGATTGAAGATTGAATATTGAGGATTGAAGATTGAGGATTGAGGATTGAGGGATGAGGATGGAGGATGAGGGCTGAGGGTTGAGGATTGAGGTTTGAGGACTGAGGACTGATGATTGAGGATCGAGAGTTGAGGATTGAGGATTGAGGATTGAGGATTGAGGATTGAGGATTGACGATTGAGGATTGAGTATTGAGGATTGAGAATTGAGGATTGAGGTTTGAAATTGAGTATTGAGGATTGAAGATTGAGGATTGAGATTTGAATATTGAATATTGTGGATTGAGTATTGAACCATGAGAATTCAGGATATTCTATTGAGTATTGAGAATTGAGGATTGATCGTTGAGTTTTGAGGATTCATGGCTGAGGGTTGTGTGTTGAATATTGAGGGTTGAGGATTGAGGAATGAGGATGGAGGATGAGGGCTGAGGGTTGAGGATTGAGGTTTGTGTATTGAATCCTGAGAATTCAGGATATTCTATTGAGTATTGAGAATTGAGGATTGATGGTTGAGTTCTGAGGACTGAGGATTGAGGATTGAAGGTTGAGTATTGAGGATTCAGAATTGAGGTTTGAGGATTGAGTGTTGTGGATTGAGGACGAGGACTGAGGGTTGAGTATTGATGTTTGAGGTATGAGGATTGAGGATTGAGTATTGAGGAATGAGGATTGAGGATTGAGGATTGAGGATTGAGGATTGAGGATTGAGGATTGAAGATTGAGGATTGAGGATCGAGTATTGAAGATTCAGTATTGATGACTGAGGATTGAAGAATGAGGATTGAGGATTGAGGATTGAGGATTGAGGATTGAAGATTGAGTATTGAGGATTGAAGATTGACGATTGAGGATTGAGGATTGAGGATTGAGGGTTGAGGATTGAGGATTGAAGATTGAGGATTGGGTATTGAGGACTGAACATTGGGGATTGTGGATTGAGGATTGAATGTTGAATATTGATGAATGAAGATTAACGATTGAGGATTGAGGGTTGTGTATTGAGGACGAGTACTGAGGGTTGAGTATTGATACTTGAGGTCTGAGGATTGAGAATTGAGGTTTAAGAAATGAGGATTGGGGATTGTGGATTGAGGATTGAGGGTTGAGGATCGATGATTGAGTATTGAAGATTGAGTATTGATCACTGAGGATTGAGGATTGAGGATTGAGGATTGAGGATTGAGGATTGAAGATTGATTATTGAGGATTGAAGGTTGAATATTGATGAATGAAGATTGACGATTGAGGATTGAGGGTTGTGTATTGAGGACGAGTACTGAGGGTTGACTATTGATACTTGAGGTCTGAGGATTGAGAATTGAGGTTTGAGAAATGAGGATTGAGGATTGAGGATTGAGGATTGAGGGTTGAGCATCGATGATTGAGAATTGAAGATTGAGTACTGATCACTGAGGATTGAGGATTGAGGATTGAGGATTGAGGATTGAGGATTGAAGATTGATTATTGAGGATTGAAGATTGAGGATTGAGGATTGAGGGTTGAGGATGGAGGATGAGGGCTGAGGGTTGAGGATTGAGGTTTGAGGACTGAGGACTGAGGATTGAGGATCGAGAGTTGAGGATTGAGGATTGACGATTGAGCATTGAGGATTGAGAATTGAGGATTGATGATTGAGGGTTGAAAATTGAATATTGAGGATTGAAGATTGAGGATTGATGATTAAGGATTGAGGATGGAGGATGAGGGCTGAGGGTTGAGGATAGAGGTTTGAGGACTGAGGACTGAGGATTGAGGATTGAGAATTGAGGTTTGAGGGTTGAGGATTGAAGATTGAGGATTGGGTATTGAGGATTGAAGAATGAGGATTGAGGATTGAGGATTGAGGATGGAGGATTAAAGATTGAGTATTGAGGATTGAGGATTGACGATTGAGGATTGAGGATTGAGGTTTGAGGGTTGAGGATTGAGGATTGAAGATTGAGGATTGGGTATTGAGTAAAGAACATTGAGGATTGTGGATTGAGGATTGAAGGTTGAATATTGATGAATGAAGATTAACGATTGAGGATTGAGGGTTGTGGATTGAGGACGAGGACTGAGAGTTGAGTATTGATACTTGAGGTCTGAGGATTGAGGATTGAGGATTGCGAATTGAGGATTGAAGATTGAGGATTGAGGATTGGGTATTGAGGATTGTAGAATGAGGATTGAGGATTGAGGATTGAGGATTGAAGATTGAGTATTGAGGATTGAAGATTGAGGATTGAGTATTGAGGACTGAGGATTGAGGATTGAAGATTGAGTATTGAGGATTGAAGATTGAGGATTGAGGATTGAGGATTGAGAATTGAGGATTGAAGATTGAGGATTGAGGATTGAGGATTGAGGATTGAGCATTGAGGATTGAAGATTGAATATTGATGATTGAAGATTGAGGATTGAGGATTGAGGGTTGTGGATTGAGGACGAGTACTGAGGGTTGAATATTGATGATTGAGGTCTGAGGATTGAGGATTGAGGATTGAAAATTGAGGATTGAGGATTGAGGATTGAGGATTGAGGATTGAAGATTGAGTATTGAGTATTGAAGATTGAGGATTGAGGATTGAGGATTGAGAATTGATGGTTGAAGATTGTGTATTGAAGATTGAAGATTGAGGATTGAGGATTGAGGATTGAGGATTGAGGATTGAGGATTGAAGATTGAGGATTGGGGATTGAGGATTGACGATTGAGGATTGAGTATTGAGGATTGAGAATTGAGGATTGAGGTTTGAAATTGAGTATTGAGGATTGAAGATTGAGGATTGAGATTTGATTAATGAATATTGTGGATTGAGTATTGAACCATGAGAATTCAGGATATTCTATTGAGTATTGAGAATTGAGGATTGATCGTTGAGTATTGAGGATTCATGGCTGAGGGTTGTGTGTTGAATATTGAGGGTTGAGGATTGAGGATTGATGATGGAGGATGAGGGCTGAGGGTTGAGGATTGAGGTTTGAGTATTGAACCCTGAGAATTCAGGATATTCTATTGAGTATTGAGAATTGAGGATTGATGGTTGAGTACTGAGGACTGAGGATTGAGGATTGAAGGCTGAGTATTGAGGATTCAGAATTGAGGTTTGAGGGCTGAGGATTGAGGATTGAAGATTGAGTACTGAGGATTGAAGGTTGAGGATTGAGGATTGAGGATTAAGGATTGAGGATGATGTCTGAGGGTTGAGGATTGAGGTTTGAGGACTGAGGACTGAGGATTGAGGACTGAGGATTGAGGATGAGGGCTGAGGTTCGGGGATTGAGGTTTGACGACTGAGGACTGAGGATTGAGGATTGAGAATTCAGGATTGTTGATAGAGGATTGAAGGTTGAGGATTGGGTATTGAGGATTGAAGAATGAGGATTGAGGATTGAGGATTGAGGACTGAGGATTGAGGACTGAGGATTGAGGATTGAGGATTGAGCATTGAGGATTGAAAATTGAAGACTGGGGATTGAGGATTGAAGATTGAGAATTAAGGATTGAAGATTGTGGATTGAGGATCTAGGATTGGAGATTGATTATTGAGGATTGAAGATTGAGGATTGAGGATTGAGGATTGAGGATTGAGAATTGAGGATGAGGACTGAGGGTTGAGGATTGAGGTTTGAGGAATGAGGATTGAGGGTTGAGGATTGAGGATTGGGGATTGAATATTGAGTACTGAGGATTGAAGATTGAGGATTGAGGATTGAGGATTGATGATGGAGGATGAGGGCTGAGGGTTGAGGATTGAGGTTTGGGTATTGAATCCTGAGAATTCAGGATATTCTATTGAGTATTGAGAATTGAGGATTGATGGTTGAGTACTGAGGACTGAGGATTGAGGATTGAAGGTTGAGTATTGAGGATTCAGAATTGAGGTTTGAGGGCTGAGGATTGAGGATTGAAGATTGAGTATTGAGGATTGAAGGTTGAGGATTGAGGATTGAGGATTAAGGATTGAGGATGATGTCTGAGGGTTGAGGATTGAGGTTTGAGGACTGAGGACTGAGGATTGAGGGCTGAGGATTGAGGATGAGGGCTGAGGGTCGGGGATTGAGGTTTGACGACTGAGGACTGAGGATTGAGGATTGAGAATTCAGGATTGTTGATAGAGGATTGAAGATTGAGGATTGGGTATTGAGGTTTGAAGAATGAGGATTGAGGATTGAGGATTGAGGATTGAGGATTGAGGGTTGAGGGTCTAGGATTGGAGATTGATTATTGAGGATTGAAGATTGGGGATTGAGGATTGAGGATTGAGGATCTAGGATTGGAGATTGATTATTGAGGATTGAAGACTGAGGATTGATGATTGTGGATTTAGAATTGAGAATTGAGGATGAGGTCTGAGGGTTGAGGATTGGGGATCGAGGATTGACGATTGAGGATTGAGTAATGAGGATTGAGAATTGAGGATTGAGGTTTGAAATTGAGTATTGAGGATTGAAGATTGCGGATTGAGATTTGATTATTGAATATTGTGGATTGAGTATTGAACCATGAGAATTCAGGATATTCTATTGAGTATTGAGAATTGGGAATTGATCGTTGAGTATTGAGGATTCATGTCTCAGGGTTGTGTGTTAAATATTGAGGGTTGAGGGTTGAGGACTGAGGATTGAGGATGGAGGATGAGGGCTGAGGGTTGAGGATTGAGGTTTGAGTATTGAATCCTGAGAATTCAGGATATTCTATTGAGCATTGAGAATTAAGGATTGATGGTTGAGTACTGAGGACTGAGCATTGAGGATTGAAGGTTGAGTATTGAGGATTCAGAATTGAGGTTTGAGGACTGAGGATTGAGGATTGAAGATTGAGTATTGAGGATTGAAGATTGAGGATTGAGCATTGAGGATTGAGGATTGAGGATGATGTCTGAGGTTTGAGGATTGAGGTTTGAGGACTGAGGACTGAGGATTGAGGACTGAGGATTGAGGATCAGGGCTGAGGGTCGGGGATTGAGGTTTGACGGCTGAGGACTGAGGATTGAGGATTGAGAATTAAGGATTGTTGATAGAGGATTGATGATTGAGGATTGGGTATTGAGGATTGAAGAATGAGGACTGAGGATTGAGGATTGAAGATTGAGTATTAGGGATTGAAGATTGAGGATTGAGGATTGAGGATTGAGGATTGGGGATTGAAGATTGAGGATTGAAGATTGAGGATTGTGTATTAAAGATTGAGTATTGATCACTGAGGATTGAGGATTGAGGATTGAGTGTTGAGTATTGAGGGTTGATGATTGAATATTGAGGATTGAAGATTCAGGATTGATGATTAAGGATTGAGGATGGAGGACGATGACTGAGTGTTGAGGATTGAGGTTTGAGGACTGAGGGCAGAGGATTGAGGATTGAGAATTGAGGATTGAGGGTTGAGGATTGAGGATTGAAAATTGAGTATTGAGGATCAAAGATTGAGGATTGTGGATTGACGATTGAGGATTGAGGATTGAAGGTTGAGTATTGAGGATTGAAGATTGAGGATTGAGGATTGAAGATTGAGTATTGGGGATTGAAGATTGAGGATTGAGGATTGAGGATTGAGGATTGAGGATTGAGGATTGAGGATTGAGGATTGAGCATTGAGGATTGAAGATTGAATATTGATGATTGAAGATTGAGGATTGACGATTGAGGGTTGTGGATTGAGGACGAGGACTGAGGGTTGAATATTGATGATTGAGGTCTGAGGGTTGAGGATTGAAGATTGAAAATTGAGGCTTGAGGATTGAGGATTGAGGATTGAGGATTGAAGGCTGGGTATTGAGGATTGAAGATTGAGGATCGAGGATTGAGGACTGAGGACTGAGGCTTGAAGGTTGAGTATTGAAGATTCAGGATTGAGGTTTGAGGACTGAGCATTGAGGATTGAAGATTGAGTATTAGGGATTGAAGATTGAGGATTGAGGATTGAGGATTGAGGATTGAGGATGATGTCTGAGGGTTGAGTAGAGAGGTTTGAGGACTGAGGACTGAGGATTGAAGACTGAGGGTTGAGGATGAGGGCAGAGGGTCAGGGATTGAGGTTTGACGACTGAGGATTGAGGATTGAGGATTGAGAATTGAGGATTGATGATTGAGGATTGAAGATTGAGGATTGGGTATTGAGGATTGAAGAATGAGGATTGAGGATTGAGGATTGAGGATTGAGGGTTGAGGATCTAGGATTGGAGATTGATTATTGAGAATTGAGGATTGAGGATTGAGGATTGAGGATTGAGGATTGAGAATTGAGGATGAGGACTGAGGGTTGAGAATTGAGGTTTGAGAAATGAGGATTGAGGATTGAGGATTGAGGATTGAGGATTGAGGGTTGAGGATCGATGATTGAGTATTGCAGATTGAGTATTGATCACTGTGGATTGAGGATTGAGGATTGAGGATTGAAGATTGAAGATCGAGGATTGAGGACTGATGATTGAGGCTTGAAGGTTGAGTATTGAAGATTCAGGATTGAGGTTTGAGGACTGAGCATTGAGGATTGAAGATTGAGTATTAGGGATTGAAGATTGAGGATTGAGGATTGAGGATTGAGGATTGAGGATGATGTCTGAGGGTTGAGGAGAGAGGTTTGAGGACTGAGGACTGAGGATTGAAGACTGAGGGTTGAGGATGAGGGCAGGGGGTCAGGGATTGAGGTTTGACGACTGAGGATTGAGGATTGAGGATTGAGAATTGAGGATTGATGATTGAGGATTGATGATTGAGGATTGGGTATTGAGGATTGAAGAATGAGGATTGAGGATTGAGGATTGAGCATTGAGGATTGAAGATTGAAGACTGGGGATTGAGGATTGAAGATTGAGAATTAAGGATCGAAGATTGTGGATGAGGATCTAGGATTGGAGATTGATTATTGAGGATTGAAGATTGAGGATTGAGGATTGAGGATTGAGGATTGAGAATTGAGGATGAGGACTGAGGGTTGAGGATTGAGGTTTGAGGAATGAGGATTGAGGGTTGAGGATTGAGGATTGAGGATTGAGGATTGAGGATTGAGGGTTGAGTATCTAGGATTGGAGATTGATTATTGAGGATTGAAGATTGGGGATTGAGGATTGAGTACTGAGGATCTAGGATTGGAGATTGATTAATGAGGATTGAAGATTGAGGATTGATGATTGAGGATTTAGAATTGAGAATTGAGGATGAGGTCTGAGGGTTCAGGGTTGAGGTTTGAGAAATGAGGATTAAGGATTGAGGATTGAGCATTGAAGATCGAGTATTGAGAATTGAGGATTGGGGATTGAGGATTGAGGATTGAGAATTGAGGATGGGGACTGAGGGTTGAGAATTGAGGTTTGAGAAATGAGGATTGAGGATTGAGGATTGAGGGTTGAGGATCGATGATTGAGTATTGAAGATTGAGTATTGATCACTGAAGATTGAGGATTGAGGATTGAGGATTGAGGATTGAGGATTGAAGATTGAATATTGAGGATTGAAGATTGAGGATTGAGGATTGAGGGATGAGGATGGAGGATGAGGGCTGAGGGTTGAGGATTGAGGTTTGAGGACTGAGGACTGATGATTGAGGATCGAGAGTTGAGGATTGAGGATTGAGGATTGAGGATTGAGGATTGAGGATTGACGATTGAGGATTGAGTATTGAGGATTGAGAATTGAGGATTGAGGTTTGAAATTGAGTATTGAGGATTGAAGATTGAGGATTGAGATTTGAATATTGAATATTGTGGATTGAGTATTGAACCATGAGAATTCAGGATATTCTATTGAGTATTGAGAATTGAGGATTGATCGTTGAGTATTGAGGATTCATGGCTGAGGGTTGTGTGTTGAATATTGAGGGTTGAGGATTGAGGAATGAGGATGGAGGATGAGGGCTGAGGGTTGAGGATTGAGGTTTGAGTATTGAATCCTGAGAATTCAGGATATTCTATTGAGTATTGAGAATTGAGGATTGATGGTTGAGTTCTGAGGACTGAGGATTGAGGATTGAAGGTTGAGTATTGAGGATTCAGAATTGAGGTTTGAGGATTGAGTGTTGTGGATTGAGGACGAGGACTGAGGGTTGAGTATTGATGTTTGAGGTATGAGGATTGAGGATTGAGTATTGAGGAATGAGGATTGAGGATTGAGGATTGAGGATTGAGGATTGAGGATTGAGGATTGAAGATTGAGGATTGAGGATCGAGTATTGAAGATTCAGTATTGATGACTGAGGATTGAAGAATGAGGATTGAGGATTGAGGATTGAGGATTGAGGATTGAAGATTGAGTATTGAGGATTGAAGATTGACGATTGAGGATTGAGGATTGAGGATTGAGGGTTGAGGATTGAGGATTGAAGATTGAGGATTGGGTATTGAGGACTGAACATTGGGGATTGTGGATTGAGGATTGAATGTTGAATATTGATGAATGAAGATTAGCGATTGAGGATTGAGGGTTGTGTATTGAGGACGAGTACTGAGGGTTGAGTATTGATACTTGAGGTCTGAGGATTGAGAATTGAGGTTTGAGAAATGAGGATTGGGGATTGTGGATTGAGGATTGAGGGTTGAGGATCGATGATTGAGTATTGAAGATTGAGTATTGATCACTGAGGATTGAGGATTGAGGATTGAGGTTTGAGGATTGAGGATTGAAGATTGATTATTGAGGATTGAAGGTTGAATATTGATGAATGAAGATTGACGATTGAGGATTGAGGGTTGTGTATTGAGGACGAGTACTGAGGGTTGAGTATTGATACTTGAGGTCTGAGGATTGAGAATTGAGGTTTGAGAAATGAGGATTGAGGATTGAGGATTGAGGATTGAGGGTTGAGCATCGATGATTGAGAATTGAAGATTGAGTACTGATCACTGAGGATTGAGGATTGAGGATTGAGGATTGAGGATTGAGGATTGAAGATTGATTATTGAGGATTGAAGATTGAGGATTGAGGATTGAGGGTTGAGGATGGAGGATGAGGGCTGAGGGTTGAGGATTGAGGTTTGAGGACTGAGGACTGAGGATTGAGGATCGAGAGTTGAGGATTGAGGATTGACGATTGAGCATTGAGGATTGAGAATTGAGGATTGATGATTAAGGGTTGAAAATTGAATATTGAGGATTGAAGATTGAGGATTGATGATTAAGGATTGAGGATGGAGGATGAGGGCTGAGGGTTGAGGATAGAGGTTTGAGGACTGAGGACTGAGGATTGAGGATTGAGAATTGAGGTTTGAGGGTTGAGGATTGAAGATTGAGGATTGGGTATTGAGGATTGAAGAATGAGGATTGAGGATTGAGGATTGAGGATGGAGGATTAAAGATTGAGTATTGAGGATTGAGGATTGACGATTGAGGATTGAGGATTGAGGTTTGAGGGTTGAGGATTGAGGATTGAAGATTGAGGATTGGGTATTGGGTAAAGAACATTGAGGATTGTGGATTGAGGATTGAAGGTTGAATATTGATGAATGAAGATTAACGATTGAGGATTGAGGGTTGTGGATTGAAGACGAGGACTGAGAGTTGAGTATTGATACTTGAGGTCTGAGGATTGAGGATTGAGGATTGCGAATTGAGGATTGAAGATTGAGGATTGAGGATTGGGTATTGAGGATTGTAGAATGAGGATTGAGGATTGAGGATTGAGGATTGAAGATTGAGTATTGAGGATTGAAGATTGAGGATTGAGTATTGAGGACTGAGGATTGAGGATTGAAGATTGAGTATTGAGGATTGAAGATTGAGGATTGAGGATTGAGGATTGAGAGTTGAGGATTGAAGATTGAGGATTGAGGATTGAGGATTGAGGATTGAGCATTGAGGATTGAAGATTGAATATTGATGATTGAAGATTAAGGATTGAGGATTGAGGGTTGTGGATTGAGGACGAGTACTGAGGGTTGAATATTGATGATTGAGGTCTGAGGATTGAGGATTGAGGATTGAAAATTGAGGATTGAGGATTGAGGATTGAGGATTGAGGATTGAAGATTGAGTATTGAGTATTGAAGATTGAGGATTGAGGATTGAGGATTGAGAATTGATGGTTGAAGATTGTGTATTGAAGATTGAAGATTGAGGATTGAGGATTGAGGATTGAGGATTGAGGATTGAGGATTGAAGATTGAGGATTGGGGATTGAGGATTGACGATTGAGGATTGAGTATTGAGGATTGAGAATTGAGGATTGAGGTTTGAAATTGAGTATTGAGGATTGAAGATTGAGGATTGAGATTTGATTAATGAATATTGTGGATTGAGTATTGAACCATGAGAATTCAGGATATTCTATTGAGTATTGAGAATTGAGGATTGATCGTTGAGTATTGAGGATTCATGGCTGAGGGTTGTGTGTTGAATATTGAGGGTTGAGGATTGAGGATTGATGATGGAGGATGAGGGCTGAGGGTTGAGGATTGAGGTTTGAGTATTGAACCCTGAGAATTCAGGATATTCTATTGAGTATTGAGAATTGAGGATTGATGGTTGAGTACTGAGGACTGAGGATTGAGGATTGAAGGTTGAGTATTGAGGATTCAGAATTGAGGTTTGAGGGCTGAGGATTGAGGATTGAAGATTGAGTACTGAGGATTGAAGGTTGAGGATTGAGGATTGAGGATTAAGGATTGAGGATGATGTCT
Organism: Calliopsis andreniformis; assembly: GCF_051401765.1. Lineage (NCBI taxonomy): Eukaryota > Metazoa > Arthropoda > Insecta > Hymenoptera > Andrenidae > Calliopsis > Calliopsis andreniformis. The sequence continues at coordinate 413,281 of NW_027480564.1, forward strand.
GAGGGTTGAGGATTGAGGTTTGAGGACTGAGGACTGAGGATTGAGGACTGAGGATTGAGGATGAGGGCTGAGGTTCGGGGATTGAGGTTTGACGACTGAGGACTGGGGATTGTGGATTGAGAATTCAGGATTGTTGATAGAGGATTGAAGGTTGAGGATTGGGTATTGAGGATTGAAGAATGAGGATTGAGGATTGAGGATTGAGGACTGAGGATTGAGGACTGAGGATTGAGGATTGAGGATTGAGCATTGAGGATTGAAAATTGAAGACTGGGGATTGAGGATTGAAGATTGAGAATTAAGGATTGAAGATTGTGGATTGAGGATCTAGGATTGGAGATTGATTATTGAGGATTGAAGATTGAGGATTGAGGATTGAGGATTGAGGATTGAGAATTGAGGATGAGGACTGAGGGTTGAGGATTGAGGTTTGAGGAATGAGGATTGAGGGTTGAGGATTGAGGATTGGGGATTGAATATTGAGTACTGAGGATTGAAGATTGAGGATTGAGGATTGAGGATTGATGATGGAGGATGAGGGCTGAGGGTTGAGGATTGAGGTTTGGGTATTGAATCCTGAGAATTCAGGATATTCTATTGAGTATTGAGAATTGAGGATTGATGGTTGAGTACTGAGGACTGAGGATTGAGGATTGAAGGTTGAGTATTGAGGATTCAGAATTGAGGTTTGAGGGCTGAGGATTGAGGATTGAAGATTGAGTATTGAGGATTGAAGGTTGAGGATTGAGGATTGAGGATTAAGGATTGAGGATGATGTCTGAGGGTTGAGGATTGAGGTTTGAGGACTGAGGACTGAGGATTGAGGGCTGAGGATTGAGGATGAGGGCTGAGGGTCGGGGATTGAGGTTTGACGACTGAGGACTGAGGATTGAGGATTGAGAATTCAGGATTGTCGATAGAGGATTGAAGATTGAGGATTGGGTATTGAGGTTTGAAGAATGAGGATTGAGGATTGAGGATTGAGGATTGAGGATTGAGGGTTGAGGATCTAGGATTGGAGATTGATTATTGAGGATTGAAGATTGGGGATTGAGGATTGAGGATTGAGGATCTAGGATTGGAGATTGATTATTGAGGATTGAAGACTGAGGATTGATGATTGTGGATTTAGAATTGAGAATTGAGGATGAGGTCTGAGGGTTGAGGATTGGGGATAGAGGATTGACGATTGAGGATTGAGTATTGAGGATTGAGAATTGAGGATTGAGGTTTGAAATTGAGTATTGAGGATTGAAGATTGCGGATTGAGATTTGATTATTGAATATTGTGGATTGAGTATTGAACCATGAGAATTCAGGATATTCAATTGAGTATTGAGAATTGGGAATTGATCGTTGAGTATTGAGGATTCATGTCTCAGGGTTGTGTGTTAAATATTGAGGGTTGAGGGTTGAGGATTGAGGATTGAGGATGGAGGATGAGGGCTGAGGGTTGAGGATTGAGGTTTGAGTATTGAATCCTGAGAATTCAGGATATTCTATTGAGCATTGAGAATTAAGGATTGATGGTTGAGTACTGAGGACTGAGCATTGAGGATTGAAGGTTGAGTATTGAGGATTCAGAATTGAGGTTTGAGGACTGAGGATTGAGGATTGAAGATTGAGTATTGAGGATTGAAGATTGAGGATTGAGCATTGAGGATTGAGGATTGAGGATGATGTCTGAGGTTTGATGATTGAGGTTTGAGGACTGAGGACTGAGGATTGAGGACTGAGGATTGAGGATCAGGGCTGAGGGTCGGGGATTGAGGTTTGACGGCTGAGGACTGAGGATTGAGGATTGAGAATTAAGGATTGTTGATAGAGGATTGATGATTGAGGATTGGGTATTGAGGATTGAAGAATGAGGATTGAGGATTGAGGATTGAGGATTGAGGGTTGAGGATCTAGGATTGGAGATTGATTATTGAGAATTGAGGATTGAGGATTGAGGATTGAGGATTGAGGATTGAGAATTGAGGATGAGGACTGAGGGTTGAGAATTGAGGTTTGAGAAATGAGGATTGAGGATTGAGGATTGAGGATTGAGGATTGAGGGTTGAGGATCGATGATTGAGTATTGCAGATTGAGTATTGATCACTGTGGATTGAGGATTGAGGGTTGAGGATTGAGGATTGAGGATTGAAGATTGAAGATCGAGGATTGAGGACTGATGATTGAGGCTTGAAGGTTGAGTATTGAAGATTCAGGATTGAGGTTTGAGGACTGAGCATTGAGGATTGAAGATTGAGTATTAGGGATTGAAGATTGAGGATTGAGGATTGAGGATTGAGGATTGAGGATTGATGATTGAGGATTGGGTATTGAGGATTGAAGAATGAGGATTGAGGATTGAGGATTGAGCATTGAGGATTGAAGATTGAAGACTGGGGATTGAGGATTGAAGATTGAGAATTAAGGATCGAAGATTGTGGATGAGGATCTAGGATTGGAGATTGATTATTGAGGATTGAAGATTGAGGATTGAGGATTGAGGATTGAGGATTGAGAATTGAGGATGAGGACTGAGGGTTGAGGATTGAGGTTTGAGGAATGAGGATTGAGGGTTGAGGATTGAGGATTGAGGATTGAGGATTGAGGATTGAGGGTTGAGTATCTAGGATTGGAGATTGATTATTGAGGATTGAAGATTGGGGATTGAGGATTGAGTACTGAGGATCTAGGATTGGAGATTGATTAATGAGGATTGAAGATTGAGGATTGATGATTGAGGATTTAGAATTGAGAATTGAGGATGAGGTCTGAGGGTTCAGGGTTGAGGTTTGAGAAATGAGGATTGAGGATTGAGGATTGAGGATTGAAGGTTGAGTATTGAGGATTGAAGATTGAGGATTGAGGATTGAAGATTGAGTATTGGGGATTGAAGATTGAGGATTGAGGATTGAGGATTGAGGATTGAGGATTGAGGATTGAGGATTGAGGATTGAGCATTGAGGATTGAAGATTGAATATTGATGATTGAAGATTGAGGATTGACGATTGAGGGTTGTGGATTGAGGACGAGGACTGAGGGTTGAATATTGATCATTGAGGTCTGAGGGTTGAGGATTGAAGATTGAAAATTGAGGCTTGAGGATTGAGGATTGAGGATTGAGGATTGAAGGCTGGGTATTGAGGATTGAAGATTGAGGATCGAGGATTGAGGACTGAGGACTGAGGCTTGAAGGTTGAGTATTGAAGATTCAGGATTGAGGTTTGAGGACTGAGCATTGAGGATTGAAGATTGAGTATTAGGGATTGAAGATTGAGGATTGAGGATTGAGGATTGAGGATTGAGGATGATGTCTGAGGGTTGAGTAGAGAGGTTTGAGGACTGAGGACTGAGGATTGAAGACTGAGGGTTGAGGATGAGGGCAGAGGGTCAGGGATTGAGGTTTGACGACTGAGGATTGAGGATTGAGGATTGAGAATTGAGGATTGATGATTGAGGATTGAAGATTGAGGATTGGGTATTGAGGATTGAAGAATGAGGATTGAGGATTGAGGATTGAGGATTGAGGGTTGAGGATCTAGGATTGGAGATTGATTATTGAGAATTGAGGATTGAGGATTGAGGATTGAGGATTGAGGATTGAGAATTGAGGATGAGGACTGAGGGTTGAGAATTGAGGTTTGAGAAATGAGGATTGAGGATTGAGGATTGAGGATTGAGGATTGAGGGTTCAGGATCGATGATTGAGTATTGCAGATTGAGTATTGATCACTGTGGATTGAGGATTGAGGATTGAGGATTGAGGATTGAGGATTGAAGATTGAAGATCGAGGATTGAGGACTGATGATTGAGGCTTGAAGGTTGAGTATTGAAGATTCAGGATTGAGGTTTGAGGACTGAGCATTGAGGATTGAAGATTGAGTATTAGGGATTGAAGATTGAGGATTGAGGATTGAGGATTGAGGATTGAGGATGATGTCTGAGGGTTGAGGAGAGAGGTTTGAGGACTGAGGACTGAGGATTGAAGACTGAGGGTTGAGGATGAGGGCAGGGGGTCAGGGATTGAGGTTTGACGACTGAGGATTGAGGATTGGTGATTGAGAATTGAGGATTGATGATTGAGGATTGATGATTGAGGATTGGGTATTGAGGATTGAAGAATGAGGATTGAGGATTGAGGATTGAGCATTGAGGATTGAAGATTGAAGACTGGGGATTGAGGATTGAAGATTGAGAATTAAGGATCGAAGATTGTGGATGAGGATCTAGGATTGGAGATTGATTATTGAGGATTGAAGATTGAGGATTGAGGATTGAGGATTGAGGATTGAGAATTGAGGATGAGGACTGAGGGTTGAGGATTGAGGTTTGAGGAATGAGGATTGAGGGTTGAGGATTGAGGATTGAGGATTGAGGATTGAGGATTGAGGGTTGAGTATCTAGGATTGGAGATTGATTATTGAGGATTGAAGATTGGGGATTTAGGATTGAGTACTGAGGATCTAGGATTGGAGATTGATTAATGAGGATTGAAGATTGAGGATTGATGATTGAGGATTTAGAATTGAGAATTAAGGATGAGGTCTGAGGGTTCAGGGTTGAGGTTTGAGAAATGAGGATTGAGGATTGAGGATTGAGCATTGAAGACCGAGTATTGAGAATTGAGGATTGGGGATTGAGGATTGAGGATTGAGAATTGAGGATGGGGACTGAGGGTTGAGAATTGAGGTTTGAGAAATGAGGATTGAGGATTGAGGATTGAGGGTTGAGGATCGATGATTGAGTATTGAAGATTGAGTATTGATCACTGAAGATTGAGGATTGAGGATTGAGGATTGAGGATTGAGGATTGAAGATTGAATATTGAGGATTGAAGATTGAGGATTGAGGATTGAGGGATGAGGATGGAGGATGAGGGCTGAGGGTTGAGGATTGAGGTTTGAGGACTGAGGACTGATGATTGAGGATCGAGAGTTGAGGATTGAGGATTGAGGATTGAGGATTGAGGATTGAGAATTGAGGATTGATGATTGAGGGTTGAAAATTGAATATTGAGGATTGAAGATTGAGGATTGATGATTAAGTATTGAGGATGGAGGATGAGGGCTGAGGGTTGAGGATCGAGGTTTGAGGACTGAGGACTGAGGATTGAGGATTGAGAATTGAGTATTAGGGATTGAAGATTGAAGATTGAGTATTGAGGATTGAGGATTGAGGATTGAGGACTGAGGATTGAGGATTGAGGATTGAGGATGATGTCTGAGGGTTGAGGGTTGAGGTTTGAGGACTGAGGACTGAGGATTGAGGATGAGGGCTGAGGGTCGGGGATTGAGGTTTGACGGCTGAGGACTGAGGATTGAGGATTGAGAATTCAGGATTGTTGATAGAGGATTGAAGATTGAGGATTGGGTATTGAGGATTGAAGAATGAGGATTGAGGATTGAGGATTGAGGATTGAGGGTTGAGGATCTAGGATTGGAGATTGATTATTGAGGATTGAAGATTGGGGATTGAGGATTGAGGATTGAGGATCTAGGATTGGAGATTGATTATTGAGGATTGAAGATTGGGGATTGTGGATTGAGGATTGAGGATCTAGGATTGGAGATTGAAGATTGGGGATTGAGGATTGAGGGTTGAGGATTGAGGACGAGGACTGACGGTTGAGGATTGAGGTTTGAGGATTGAGGATAGAGGATTGAGGACTGAGGCTTGAGGATTGAGGATTGAGCATTGAGGATTGAAGATTGAGGACTGGCGATTGAGGATTGAAGATTGAGGATTAAGGATTGAGGATTGGGGATTGAGGATATAGGATTGGAGATTGATTATTGAGGATTGAAGATTGAGGATTGAGGATTGAGGATTGGGTATTGAGGATTGAAGAATGAGGATTGAGGATTGAGGATTGAGGATTGAGGGTTGAGGATTGATGATTGAGGATTGAGAATTGAGAATTGAGGATGAGGACTGAGGGTTGAGGATTGAGGTTTGAGAAATGAGGATTGAGGATTGAGGATTGAGGATTGAGGATTGAGGATTGAGGATTGAGGATTGTGTATTAAAGATTGAGTATTGATCACTGAGGATTGAGGATTGAGGATTGGGTGTTGAGGATTGAGGGTTGATGATTGAATATTGAGGATTGAAGATTGAGGATTGATGATTAAGGATTGAGGATGGAGGACGAGAGCTGAGTGTTGAGGATTGAGGTTTGAGGACTGAGGGCAGAGGATTGAGGATTGAGAATTGTGGATTGAGGATTGAAGATTGAGGATTCATTATTAAGGATTGAGGATGGAGGATGAGGGCTGAGGGTTGAGGATTGAGGTTTGAGGACTGAGGACTGAGGATTGAGGATTGAGAATTGAGGATCGAGGGTTGAGGATTGAAGATTGAGGATTGGGTATTGAGGATTGAAGAATGAGGATTGAGGATTGAGGATTGAGGATTGAGGATTGAAGATTGAGTATTGAGGATTGAAGATTGACGATTGAGGATTGAGGATTGAGGATTGAGGACGAGGACTGACGGTAGAGGATTGTGGTTTGAGGATTGAGGACTGAGGATTGAGGACTGAGGATTGAGGATTGAGGATTGAGCATTGAGGATTGAAGATTGAAGACTGGGGATTGAGGATTGAAGATTGAGAATTAAGGATTGAAGATTGTGGATTGAGGATCTAGGATTGGAGATTGATTATTGAGGATAGAAGATTGAGGATTGAGGATTGAGGATTGAGCCTTGAGAATTGAGGATGAGGACTGAGGGTTGAGGATTGAGGTTTGAGGAATGAGGATTGAGTGTTGAGGGTTGAGGATTGAGGATTGAGGATTGAGGATTGAGGATTGAGGATTGGGGATTGAATACTGAATACTGAGGATTGAAGATTGAGGTTTGAGGATTGAGGACTGATGATGGAGGATCAGGGCTGAGGGTAGAGGATTGAGGTTTGAGTATTGAATCCTGAGAATTCAGGATATTCTATTGAGTATTGAGAATTGACGGTTGATGGTCGAGTACTGAGGACTGAGGATTGAGATTTGAAGGTTGAGTATTGAGGATTCAGAATTGAGGTTTGAGGACTGAGGATTGAGGATTGAAGATTGAGTATTGAGGATTGAAGATTGAGGATTGAGCATTGAGGATTGAGGATAGAGGATGATGTCTGAGGGTTGAGGATTGAGGTTTGAGGACTGAGGACTGAGGATTGAGGACTGAGGTTTGAGGATGAGGGCTGAGGGTCGGGGATTGTGGTTTGACGGCTGAGGACTGATGATTGAGGATTGAGAATTAAGGATTGTTGATAGAGGATTGAAGATTGAGGATTGGGTATTGAGGATTGAAGAATGAAGATTGAGGATTGAGGATTGAGGATTGAGGGTTGAGGATCTAGGATTGGAGATTGACTATTGAGGATTGAAGATTGGGGATTGAGTATTGAGGATTGAGGATCTAGGATTCGAGATTGATTATTGAGGATTGAAGATTGGGGATTGAGGATTGAGGATTGAGGATCTAGGATTGGAGATCGAAGATTGGGGATTGAGGATTGAGGGTTGAGGATTGAGGACGAGGACTGACGGTTGAGGATTGAGGTTTGAGGATTGAGGATTGAGGATTGAGGACTGAGGCTTGAGGATTGAGGATTGAGCATTGAGGATTGAAGATTGAGGACTGGCGATTGAGGATTGAAGATTGAGGATTAAGGATTGAGGATTGGGAATTGGGGATGTAGGATTGGAGATTGATTATTGAGGATTGAAGATTGAGGATTGAGGATTGAGGATTGGGTATTGAGGATTGAAGAATGAGGATTGACGATTGAGGATTGAGGATTGAGGGTTGAGGATCTAGGATTGAAGATTGAGGATTGAGGATTGAGGATCGAGGATTGAGGATTGAGGATGAGGTCTGAGGGTTGAGGATTGAGGTTTGAGAAATGAGGATTGAGGATTGAGGATTGAGGATTGAGGATTGAGGATTGAGGATTGTGTATTAAAGATTGAGTATTGATCACTGAGGATTGAGGATTGAGGATTGAGTGTTGAGGATTGAGGGTTGATGATTGAATATTGAGGATTGAAGATTGAGGATTGATGATTAAGGGTTGAGGATGGAGGACGAGAGCTGAGTGTTGAGGATTGAGGTTTGAGGACTGAGGGCAGAGGATTGAGGATTGAGAATTGAGGATTGAGGATTGAGGGTTGAGGATCTAGGATTGAAGATTGAGGATTGAGGATTGAGGATTGAGGATTGTGTATTAAAGATTGAGTATTGATCACTGAGGATTGAGGATTGAGGATTGAGTGTTGAGGATTGATGGTTGATGATTGAATATTGAGGATTGAAGATTGAGGATTGATGATTAAGGATTGAGGATGGAGGATGAGGGCTGAGTGTTGAGGATTGAGGTTTGAGGACTGAGGACAGAGGATTGAGGATTGAGAATTGAGGATTGAGGATTGAGGATTGAGGATTGAAAATTGAGTATTGAGGATTGAAGATTGAGGATCGAGGATTGACGATTGAGGATTGAGGATTGAAGATTGTGTATTGAGGATTGAGGATTGAGGATTGAGGATTGAGGATTGAGGATTGAGGATTGAGAATTGAGGATGAGGACTGAGAGTTGAGAATTGAGGTTTGAGGAATGAGGATTGAGGGTTGAGGATTGAGGATTGAGGATTGAGGATTGAGGATTGAGGATTGGGGATTGAATATTGAGTACTGAGGATTGAAGGTTGAGGATTGAGGATTGAGGATTGATGATGGAGGATGAGGGCTGAGGGTTGAGGATTGAGGTTTGAGAAATGAGGATTGAGGATTGAGGATTGAGGATTGAAGATTGAGTATTGAGAATTGAGGATTGAGGATTGAGGATTGAGGATTGAGGATTGAGGATGAGGACTGAGGGTTGAGAATTGAGGTTTGAGAAATGAGGATTGAGGATTGAGGATTGAGGATTGAGGGTTGAGGATCGATGATTGAGTATTGAAGATTGAGTATTGATCACTGAGTATTGAGGATTGAGGATTGAGGATTGAGGATTGAGGATTGAAGATTGAATATTGAGGATTGAAGATTGAGGATTGAGGATTGAGGGATGAGGATGGAGGATGAGGGCTGAGGGTTGGGGATTGAGGTTTGAGGACTGAGGACTGAGGATTGAAGATCGAGAGTTGAGGATTGAGGATTGAGGATTGAGGATTGAGGATTGAGATTTGAGGATTGATGATTGGGGGTTGAAAATTGAATATTGAGCATTGAAGATTGAGGATTGATGATTAAGGATTGAGGATGGAGGATGAGGGCTGAGGGTTGAGGATTGAGGTTTGAGGACTGAGGACTGAGGATTGAGGATTGAGAATTGAGGATTGAGGGTTGAGGATTGAAGATTGAGGATTGGGTGTTGAGGATTGAAGAATGAGGATTGAAGATTGAGGATTGAGGATTGAGGATTGAAGATTGAGTATTGAGGATTGAAGATCGACGATTGAGGATTGACGATTGAGGATTGAGGATTGAGGATTGAGGATTGAACATTGAGGATTGGGTATTGAGGACTGAACATTGAGGATTGTGGATTGAGGATTGAAGGTTGAATATTGATGAATGAAGATTAACGATTGAGGATTGAGTGTTGTGGATTGAGGACGAGTACTGAGGGTTGAGTATTGATACTTGAGGTCTGAGGATTGAGAATTGAGGTTTGAGAAATGAGGATTGAGGATTGAGGATTGAGGATTGAGGGTTGAGGATCGATGATTGAGTATTGAAGATTGAGTATTGATCACTGAGGATTGAGGATTGAGGATTGAGGATTGAGGATTGAGGATTGATGATTGATTATTGAGGATTGAAGATTGAGGATTGAGGATTGAGGGTTGAGGATGGAGGATGAGGGCTGAGAGTTGAGGATTGAGGTATAAGGACTGAGGACTGAGGATTGAGGATCGAGAGTTGAGGATTGAGGATTGAGGATTGAGCATTGACGATAGAGAATTGAGGATTGATGATTGAGGGTTGAAAATTGAATATTGAGGATTGAAGATTGAGGATTGATGATTAAGGATTGAGGATGGAGGATGAGGGCTGAGGGTTGAGGATTGAGGTTTGAGGACTGAGGACTGAGGATTGAGGATTGAGAATTGATGTTTGAGGGTTGAGGATTGAAGATTGAGGATTGGGTATTGAGGATTGAAGAATGAGGATTGAGGATTGAGGATTGAGGATTGAGGATTGAAGATTGAGTATTGAGGATTGAAGATTGACGATTGAGGATTGAGGATTGAGGATTGAGCATTGAGGGTTGAGGATCGATGAATTGAGTATTGAAGATTGAGTGTTGATCACTGAGGATTGAGGATTGAGGATTGAGGATTGAGGATTGAGGATTGAGGACTGAAGATTGAATATTGAGGATTGAAGATTGAGGATTGAGGATTGAGGGATGAGGATGGAGGATGAGGGCTGAGTGTTGGGGATTGAGGTTTGAGGACTGAGGACTGAGGATTGAGGATCGAGAGTTGAGGATTGAGGATTGAGGATTGAGGATTGAGGATTGAGATTTGAGGATTGATGATTGAGGGTTGAAAATTGAATATTGAGCATTGAAGATTGAGGATTGATGATTAAGGATTGAGGATGGAGGATGAGGGCTGAGGGTTGAGGATTGAGGTTTGAGGTATGAGGATTGAGGGTTGAGGAATGAGGATTGAGGATTGAGGATTGAGGATTGAGGATTGGGGATGAATATTGAGTACTGAGGATTGAAGATTGAGGATGGAGGATTGAGGATTGAGGATGGAGGATGAGGGCTGAGGGTTGAGGATTGAGGTTTGAGTACTGAATCCTGAGGATTCAGGATATTCTATTGGGTATTGAGAATTGAGCATTGATGGTTGAGTATTGAGGATTCAGAATTGAGGTTTGAGGGCTGTGGATTTGGATTGAAGATTGAGTATTGAGGATTGAAGATTGAGGATTGAGGATTGAGGATTGAGGATTGAGGATGATGTCTGAGGGTTGAGGATTGAGGTTTGAGGACTGAGGACTGAGGATTGGGGACTGAGGATTGAGGATGAGGGCTGAGGGTCGGGGATTCAGGTTTGACGACTGAGGACTGAGGATTGAGGGTTGAGAATTAAGGATTGTTGATAGAGGATTGAAGACTGAGGATCGGTTATTGAGGATTGAAGAATGAGGATTGAGGATTGAGGGTTGAGAATTGAGGGTTGAGGATCTAGGATTGGAGATTGATTATTGAGGATTGAAGATTGAGGATTGATGATTGAGGATTTAGAATTGAGAATTGAGGATGAGGTCTGAGGGTTGAGGATTGAGGTTTGAGTAATGAGGATTGAGGATTGAGGATTGAGGATCGAAGATTGAGTATTGAGAATTGAGGATTGAGGATTGAGGATTGAGGATTGAGAATTGAGGATGAGCGCTGAGGGTTGAGAATTGAGGTTTGAGAAATGAGGATTGAGGATTGAGGATTGAGTATTGAGGGTTGAGGATCGATGATTGAGTATTGGAGATTGAGTATTGATCACTGAGGATTGGGTATTGAGGATTGAAGAATGAGGATTGAAGATTGAGGATTGAGGATTGAGGATTGAAGATTGAGTATTGAGGATTGAAGATCGACGATTGAGGATTGACGATTGAGGATTGAGGATTGAGGATTGAGGATCGAACATTGAGGATTGGGTATTGAGGACTGAACATTGAGGATTGTGGATTGAGGATTGAAGGTTGAATATTGATGAATGAAGATTAACGATTGAGGATTGAGGGCTGTGGATTGAGGACGAGTACTGAGGGTTGAGTATTGATACTTGAGGTCTGAGGATTGAGAATTGAGGTTTGAGAAATGAGGATTGAGGATTGAGGATTGAGGATTGAGGATTGAGGATTGAGCATTGAGGATAGAGAATTGAGGATTGATGATTGAGGGTTGAAAATTGAATATTGAGGATTGAAGATTGAGGATTGATGATTAAGGATTGAGGATGGAGGATGAGGGCTGAGGGTTGAGGATTGAGGTTTGAGGACTGAGGACTGAGGATTGAGGATTGAGAATTGATGTTTGAGGGTTGAGGATTGAAGATTGAGGATTGGGTATTGAGGATTGGAGAATGAGGATTGAGGATTGAGGATTGAGGATTGAGGATTGAAGATTGAGTATTGAGGATTGAAGATTGACGATTGAGGATTGAGGATTGAGGATTGAGGGTTGAGGATCGATGAATTGAGTATTGAAGATTGAGTGTTGATCACTGAGGATTGAGGATTGAGGATTGAGGATTGAGGATTGAGGATTGAGGATTGAGGACTGAAGATTGAATATTGAGGATTGAAGATTGAGGATTGAGGATTGAGGGATGAGGATGGAGGATGAGGGCTGAGGGTTGGGGATTGAGGTTTGAGGACTGAGGACTGAGGATTGAGGATCGAGAGTTGAGGATTGAGGATTGAGGATTGAGGATTGAGGATTGAGGATTGAGATTTGAGGATTGATGATTGAGGGTTGAAAATTGAATATTGAGCATTGAAGATTGAGGATTGATGATTAAGGATTGAGGATGGAGGATGAGGGCTGAGGGTTGAGGATTGAGGTTTGAGGTATGAGGATTGAGGGTTGAGGAATGAGGATTGAGGATTGAGGATTGAGGATTGAGGATTGGGGATGAATATTGAGTACTGAGGATTGAAGATTGAGGATGGAGGATTGAGGATTGAGGATGGAGGATGAGGGCTGAGGGTTGAGGATTGAGGTTTGAGTACTGAATCCTGAGAATTCAGGATATTCTATTGGGTATTGAGAATTGAGGATTGATGGTTGAGTATTGAGGATTCAGAATTGAGGTTTGAGGGCTGTGGATTTGGATTGAAGATTGAGTATTGAGGATTGAAGATTGAGGATTGAGGATTGAGGATTGAGGATTGAGGATGATGTCTGAGGGTTGAGGATTGAGGTTTTAGGACTGAGGACTGAGGATTGAGGACTGAGGATTGAGGATGAGGGCTGAGGGTCGGGGATTCAGGTTTGACGACTGAGGACTGAGGATTGAGGGTTGAGAATTAAGGATTGTTGATAGAGGATTGAAGATTGAGGATCGGTTATTGAGGATTGAAGAATGAGGATTGAGGATTGAGGGTTGAGAATTGAGGGTTGAGGATCTAGGATTGGAGATTGATTATTGAGGATTGAATATTGGGGTTTGAGGATTGAGGATTGAGGATCTAGGATTGCAGACTGATTATTGAGGATTGAAGATTGAGGATTGATGATTGAGGATTGAGAATTGAGAATTGAGGAAGAGGACTGAGGGTTGACGATTGAGGTTTGAGAAATGAGGATTGAGGATTGAGGATTGAGGATTGAAGATTGAGTATTGAGAATTGAGGATTGATGATTGAGGATTGAGGATTGAGAATTGAGGATGAGGACTGAGGGTTGAGAATTGAGGTTTGAGAAATGGGGATTGAGGATTGAGGATTGAGGGAAAGAGGATTGAGGATTGAGTATTGAAGATTGAGTATTGATCACGGAGGGTCGAGGATTGAGGATTGAGGATTGAAGATTGAATATTGAGGATTGAAGATTGAGGATTGAGGATTGAGGATTGAGGATGGAGGATGAGGGCTGAGGGTTGAGGATTGAGGTTTGAGGACTGAGGTCTGAGGATTGAGGATTGAGAGTTGAGGATTGAGGATTGAGGATTGAGGATTGAGGATTGAGAATTGAGGATTGATCATTGAGGGTTGAAGATTGAATATTGAGGTTTGAAGATTGAGGATTGATGATTAAGGATTGAGGATGGAGGATGAGGGCTGAGGGTTGAGGATTGAGGTTTGAGGACTGAGGACTGAGGATTGAGGATTGAGAATTGAGGATTGAGGGTTGAGGATTGAAGATTGAGGATTGAGGATTGAGGATTGGGGGTTGAGGATCTAGAATTGGAGATTGATTATTGAGGATTGAAGATTGGGGATTGATGATTGGGGATTGTGAATTGAGAATTGAGGAAGAGGACAGAGGGTTGAGGATTGAGGTTTGAGAATTGAGGATTGATGATTGAGGGTTGAGGATTGAGGATTGAGAATTGAGGATTGAAGATTGAGGATTGAGGATTGAGGGTTGAGGATTGAGGATTGAGTATTGAAGATTGAGTGTTGATCACGGAGGGTTGAGGATTGAGGATTGAGGATTGAGGATTGAAGATTGAATATTGAGGATTGAAGATTGAGGATTGAGGATTGAGGATTGATGATTAAGGATTGAGGATGGAGGATGAGGGCTGAGTGTTGAGGATTGAGGTTTGAAGACTGAGGTCTGAGGATTGAGGATTGAGAATTGAGGATTGAGGGTTGAGGATTGAGGTTTGAGGATTGAGGATTGAGGATTGAGGACTGAGGCTTGAGGATTGAGGATTGAGCATTGAGGATTGAAGATTGAGGACTGGCGATTGAGGATTGAAGATTGAGGATTAAGGATTGAGGATTGGGAATTGAGGATGTAGGATTGGAGATTGATTATTGAGGATTGAAGATTGAGGATTGAGGATTGAGGATTGGGTATTGAGGATTGTAGAATGAGGATTGACGATTGAGGATTGAGGATTGAGGGTTGAGGATCTAGGATTGAAGATTGAGGATTGAGGATTGAGGATCGAGGATTGAGGATTGAGGATGGAGGATGAGGGCTGAGGGTTGAGGATTGAGGTTTGAGTATTGGGTCCTGAGAGTTCAGGATATTCTATTGAGTGTTGAGAATTGAGGATTGATGGTTGAGTATTGAGGACTGAGGATTGAGGCTTGAAGGTTGAGTATTGAAGATTCAGGATTGAGGTTTGGGGACTGAGGATTGAGGATTGAAGATTGAGTATTAGGGATTGAAGATTGAGGATTGAGGATTGAGGATTGAGGATTGAGGATTGAAGATTGAGGATTGGGTATTGAGGATTGAAGAATGAGGATTGAGGATTGAGGATTGAGGATTGAGGATTGAGGATCTTGGATTGGAGATTGATTATTGAGTATTGAAGATTGAGGATTGAGGATTGAGGATTGAGGATCTAGAATTGGAGATTGATTATTGAGGCTTGAAGATTGAGGATTGATGATTGAGGATTGAGAATTGAGAATTGAGGATGAGGTCTGAGGGTTGAGGATTGAGGTTTGAGAAATGAGGATAGAGGATTGAGGATTGAGGATTGAGGATTGAGGATTGAGGATTGTGTATTAAAGATTGAGTATTGATCACTGAGGATTGAGGATTGAGGATTGAGTGTTGAGGATTGAGGGTTGATGATTGAATATTGAGGATTGAAGATTGAGGATTGATGATTAAGGATTGAGGATGGAGGACGAGAGCTGAGTGTTGAGGATTGAGGTTTGAGGACTGAGGGCAGAGGATTGAGGATTGAGAATTGAGGATTGAGGATTGAGGGTTGAGGATCTAGGATTGAAGATGGAGGATTGAGGATTGAGGATTGAGGATTGTGTATTAAAGATTGAGTATTGATCACTGAGGACTGAGGATTGAGGATTGAGTGTTGAGGATTGAGGGTTGATGATTGAATATTGAGGATTGAAGATTGAGGATTGATGATTAAGGATTGAGGATGGAGGATGAGGGCTGAGTGTTGAGGATTGAGGTTTGAGGGCTGAGGACAGAGGATTGAGGATTGAGAATTGAGGATTGAGGATTGAGGATTGAGGATTGAAAATTGAGTATTGAGGATTGAAGATTGAGGATTGAGGATTGACGATTGAGGATTGAGGATTGAAGATTGTGTATTGAGGATTGAGGATTGAGGATTGAGGATTGAGGATTGAGGATTGAGAATTGAGGATGAGGACTGAGGGTTGAGGATTGAGGTTTGAGGAATGAGGATTGAAGGTTGAGGCTTGAGGATTGAGGATTGAGGATTGAGGATTGAGGATTGGGGATTGAATATTGAGTACTGAGGATTGAAGGTTGAGGATTGAGGATTGAGGATTGATGATGGAGGATGAGGGCTGAGGGTTGAGGATTGAGGTTTGAGAAATGAGGATTGAGGATTGAGGATTGAGGATTGAAGATTGAGTATTGAGAATTGAGGATTGAGGATTGAGGATTGAGGATTGAGAATTGAGGATGAGGACTGAGGGTTGAGAATTGAGGTTTGAGAAATGAGGATTGAGGATTGAGGATTGAGGATTGAGGGTTGAGGATCGATGATTGAGTATTGAAGATTGAGTATTGATCACTGAGGATTGAGGATTGAGGATTGAGGATTGAGGATTGAGGATTGAAGATTGAATATTGAGGATTGAAGATTGAGGATTGAGGATTGAGGGATGAGGATGGAGGATGAGGGCTGAGGGTTGGGGATTGAGGTTTGAGGACTGAGGACTGAGGATTGAAGATCGAGAGTTGAGGATTGAGGATTGAGGATTGAGGATTGAGGATTGAGATTTGAGGATTGATGATTGAGGGTTGAAAATTGAATATTGAGCATTGAAGATTGAGGATTGATGATTATGGATTGAGGATGGAGGATGAGGGCTGAGGGTTGAGGATTGAGGTTTGAGGACTGAGGACTGAGGATTGAGGATTGAGAATTGAGGATTGAGGGTTGAGGATTGAAGATTGAGGATTGGGTATTGAGGATTGAAGAATGAGGATTGAAGATTGAGGATTGAGGATTGAGGATTGAAGATTGAGTATTGAGGATTGAAGATCGACGATTGAGGATTGACGATTGAGGATTGAGGATTGAGGATTGAGGATTGAGATTTGAGGATTGATGATTGAGGGTTGAAAATTGAATATTGAGCATTGAAGATTGAGGATTGATGATTAAGGATTGAGGATGGAGGATGAGGGCTGAGGGTTGAGGATTGAGGTTTGAAGTATGAGGATTGAGGGTTGAGGAATGAGGATTGAGGATTGAGGATTGAGGATTGAGGATTGGGGATGAATATTGAGTACTGAGGATTGAAGATTGAGGATGGAGGATTGAGGATTGAGGATGGAGGATGAGGGCTGAGGGTTGAGGATTGAGGTTTGAGTACTGAATCCTGAGAATTCAGGATATTCTATAGGGTATTGAGAATTGAGGATTGATGGTTGAGTATTGAGGATTCAGAATTGAGGTTTGAGGGCTGTGGATTTGGATTGAAGATTGAGTATTGAGGATTGAAGATTGAGGATTGAGGATTGAGGATTGAGGATTGAGGATGATGTCTGAGGGTTGACGATTGAGGTTTGAGGACTGAGGACTGAGGATTGAGGACTGAGGATTGAGGATGAGGGCTGAGGGTCGGGGATTCAGGTTTGACGACTGAGGACTGAGGATTGAGGGTTGAGAATTAAGGATTGTTGATAGAGGATTGAAGATTGAGGATCGGTTATTGAGGATTGAAGAATGAGGATTGAGGATTGAGGGTTGAGAATTGAGGGTTGAGGATCTAGGATTGGAGATTGATTATTGAGGATTGAATATTGGGGTTTGAGGATTGAGGATTGAGGATCTAGGATTGGAGACTGATTATTGAGGATTGAAGATTGAGGATTGATGATTGAGGATTGAGGATTGAGAATTGAGGATGAGGACTGAGGGTTGAGAATTGAGGTTTGAGAAATGGGGATTGAGGATTGAGGATTGAGGGAAAGAGGATTGAGGATTGAGTATTGAAGATTGAGTATTGATCACGGAGGGTCGAGGATTGAGGATTGAGGATTGAAGATTGAATATTGAGGATTGAAGATTGAGGATTGAGGATTGAGGATTGAGGATGGAGGATGAGGGCTGAGGGTTGAGGATTGAGGTTTGAGGACTGAGGATTGAGGATTGAGGATTGAGAGTTGAGGATTGAGGATTGAGGATTGAGGATTGAGGATTGAGAATTGAGGATTGATCATTGAGGGTTGAAGATTGAATATTGAGGTTTGAAGATTGAGGATTGATGATTAAGGATTGAGGATGGAGGATGAGGGCTGAGGGTTGAGGATTGAGGTTTGAGGACTGAGGACTGAGGATTGAGGATTGAGAATTGAGGATTGAGGGTTGAGGATTGAAGATTGTGGATTGAGGATTGAGGATTGAGGGTTGAGGATCTAGAATTGGAGATTGATTATTGAGGAATGAAGATTGGGAATTGATGATTGAGGATTGAGAATTGGGAATTGAGGAAGAGGACAGAGGGTTGAGGATTGAGGTTTGAGAAATGAGGATTGAGGATTGAGGATTGAGGATTGAAGATTGAGGATTGAAAATTGAGGATGAGGACTGAGGGTTGAGAATTGAGGTTTGAGAAATGAGGATTGAGGATTGAGGATTGAGGATTGAGGGTTGAGGATTGAGGATTGAGTATTGAAGATTGAGTGTTGATCACGGAGGGTTGATGATTGAGGATTGAGGATTGAGGATTGAAGATTGAATATTGAGGATTGAAGATTGAGGATTGAGGATTGAGGATTGATGATTAAGGATTGAGGATGGAGGATGAGGGCTGAGTGTTGAGGATTGAGGTTTGAAGACTGAGGTCTGAGGATTGAGGATTGAGAATTGAGGATTGAGGGTTGAGGATTGAAGATTGAGGATTGGGTATTGAGGATTGAAGAATGAGGGTTGTGGATTGAGGATTGAGGATTGAGGATTGAAGGTTGAGTATTGAGGATTGAAGATTGACGATTGAAGATTGAGGATTGAGGATTGAGGATTGAGGATTGAGGATTGAAGGTTGAGGATTGGGTATTGAGGACTGAACATTGAGGATTGTGGGTTGAGGATTGAAGGTTGAATATTGATGAATGAAGATTAACGATTGAGGATTGAGGGTTGTGGATTGAGGACGAGGACTGAGGGTTGAGTATTGATACTTGAGGTCTGAGGATTGAGGATTGAGGATTGCGAATTGAGGATTGAAGATTGAAGATTGAGGATTGGGTATTGAGGATTGTAGAATGAGGATTGAGGATTGAGGATTTAGGATTGAGGATTGAAAATTGAGTATTGAGGATTGAAGATTGAGGATTGAGTATTGAGGATTGAGGATTGAGGATTGAAGATTGAGTATTGAGGATTGAGGATTGAGGATTGAAGATGGAGGATTGGGTATTGAGGACTGAACATTGAGGATTGTGGGTTGAGGATTGAAGGTTGAATATTGATGAATGAAGATTAACGATTGAGGATTGAGGGTTGTGGATTGAGGACGAGGACTGAGGGTTGAGTATTGATACTTGAGGTCTGAGGATTGAGGATTGAGGATTGCGAATTGAGGATTGAAGATTGAAGATTGAGGATTGGGTATTGAGGATTGAAAATTGAGGATTGAGGATTGAGGATAGAGGATTGAGGATTGAATATTGAGTATTGAGGATTCAAGTTTGAGGATTGAGGATTGAGGATTGAGGATTGATGATTGAAGATTGTGTATTGAAGATTGAAGATTGAGGATTGAGGATTGAGGATTGAGGATTGATTATTGAGGATTGAGGATTGGGGATTGGGGATTGAGGATTGACGATTGAGGTTTGAGTATTGAGGATTGAGAACTGAGGATTGAGGTTTGAAATTGAGTATTGAGGATTGAAGAATGAGGATTGAGATTTGATTATTGAATATTGTGGATTGAGTATTGAACCATGAGAATTCAGGATATTCTATTAAGTATTGAGAATTGACGATTGATCGTTGAGTATTGAGGATTCATGGCTGAGGGTTGTGTGCTGAATATTGAGGGTTGAGGATTGAGGATTGAGGATTGAGGATGGAGGATGAGGGCTGAGGGTTGAGGGTTGAGGTTTGAGTATTGAATCCTGAGAATTGAGGATATTCTATTGAGTATTGAGAATTGAGGATTGATGGTTGAGTACTGAGGACTGAGGATTGAGGATTGAAGGTTAAGTATTGAGGATTCAGAGTTGAGGTTTGAGGACTGAGGATTGAGGATTGAAGGTTGAGTATTGACGATTGAATATTGAGGATTGAGGATTGAGGATTGAGGATTGAGGATGATGTCTGAGGGTTGAGGATTGAGGTTTGAGGACTGAGGACTGAGGATTGAGGACTGAGGATTGAGGATGGGGTCTGATGGTCGGGGATTGAGGTTTGACTGCTAAGGACTGAGGATTGAGGATTGAGAATTAAGGATTGTTGATAGAGGATTGAAGGTTGAGGATTGGGTATTGAGGATTGAAGAATGAGGATTGAGGATTGAGGATTGAGGATTGAGGGTTGAGGATCTAGGATTGGAGATTGATTATTGAGGATTGAAGATTGAGGATTGATGATTGAGGATTTAGAATTGAGAATTGAGGATGAGGTCTGAGGGTTGAGGGTTGAGGTTTGAGTAATGAGGATTGAGGATTGAGGATTGAGGATCGAAGATTGAGTATTGAGAATTGAGGATTGAGGATTGAGGATTGAGGATTGAGAATTGAGGATGTGCACTGAGGGTTGAGAATTGAGGTTTGAGAAATAAGGATTGAGGATTGAGGATTGAGGATTGAGGGTTGAGGATCGATGATTGAGTATTGGAGATTGAGTATTGATCACTGAGGATTGAGGATTGAGGATTGCGAATTGAGGATTGAAGATTGAAGATTGAGGATTGGGTATTGAGGATTGAAAATTGAGGATTGAGGATTGAGGATAGAGGATTGAGGATTGAATATTGAGTATTGAGGATTCAAGTTTGAGGATTGAGGATTGAGGATTGAGGATTGATGATTGAAGATTGTGTATTGAAGATTGAAGATTGAGGATTGAGGATTGAGGATTGAGGATTGATTATTGAGGATTGAGGATTGGGGATTGGGGATTGAGGATTGACGATTGAGGTTTGAGTATTGAGGATTGAGAACTGAGGATTGAGGTTTGAAATTGAGTATTGAGGATTGAAGAATGAGGATTGAGATTTGATTATTGAATATTGTGGATTGAGTATTGAACCATGAGAATTCAGGATATTCTATTAAGTATTGAGAATTGACGATTGATCGTTGAGTATTGAGGATTCATGGCTGAGGGTTGTGTGCTGAATATTGAGGGTTGAGGATTGAGGATTGAGGATTGAGGATGGAGGATGAGGGCTGAGGGTTGAGGGTTGAGGTTTGAGTATTGAATCCTGAGAATTGAGGATATTCTATTGAGTATTGAGAATTGAGGATTGATGGTTGAGTACTGAGGACTGAGGATTGAGGATTGAAGGTTAAGTATTGAGGATTCAGAGTTGAGGTTTGAGGACTGAGGATTGAGGATTGAAGGTTGAGTATTGACGATTGAATATTGAGGATTGAGGATTGAGGATTGAGGATTGAGGATGATGTCTGAGGGTTGAGGATTGAGGTTTGAGGACTGAGGACTGAGGATTGAGGACTGAGGATTGAGGATGGGGTCTGATGGTCGGGGATTGAGGTTTGACTGCTAAGGACTGAGGATTGAGGATTGAGAATTAAGGATTGTTGATAGAGGATTGAAGGTTGAGGATTGGGTATTGAGGATTGAAGAATGAGGATTGAGGATTGAGGATTGAGGATTGAGGGTTGAGGATCTAGGATTGGAGATTGATTATTGAGGATTGAAGATTGAGGATTGATGATTGAGGATTTAGAATTGAGAATTGAGGATGAGGTCTGAGGGTTGAGGGTTGAGGTTTGAGTAATGAGGATTGAGGATTGAGGATTGAGGATCGAAGATTGAGTATTGAGAATTGAGGATTGAGGATTGAGGATTGAGGATTGAGAATTGAGGATGTGCACTGAGGGTTGAGAATTGAGGTTTGAGAAATAAGGATTGAGGATTGAGGATTGAGGATTGAGGGTTGAGGATCGATGATTGAGTATTGGAGATTGAGTATTGATCACTGAGGATTGAGGATTGAGGATTGAGGATTGAGGATTGAGGATTGAGGGTTGAAGATTGAATATTGAGGATTGAAGATTGAGGATTGAGGATTGAGGGTTGAGGATGGAGGATGAAGGCTGAGGGTTGAGGATTGAGGTTTAAGGACTGAGGACTGAGGATTGAGGATCGAGAGTTGAGGATTGAGGATTGAGGATTGAGGATTGAGGTTTGAGGTTTGAGAATTGAGGATTGATGATTGAGGGTTGAGGATTGAGAATTGAGGATTGAAGATTGAGGATTGAGGATTGAGGATTGAGGATTGAGGATTGAGCATTGAGGATTGAAGATTGAGGATTGAGGATTGAGGATTGTGGATTGAGGACGAGTACTGAGGGTTGAATATTGATGATTGAGGTCTGAGGATTGAGGATTGAGGATTGAAAATTGAGTATTGGGGATTGAGAATTGAGGATTGAGGATTGCAGGTTGAGTATTGAGGATTGAAGATTAAGGATTGAGGATTGAGGATTGAGGATTGATGATTGAAGATTGTGTATTGAAGATTGAAGATTGAGGATTGAGGTTGAGGATTGAGGATTGAGGATTGAGGATTGAAGATTGAGGATTGGGGATTGAGGATTGACGATTGAGGATTGAGTATTGAGGATTGAGAATTGAGGATTGAGGTTTGAAATTGAGTATTGAGGACTGAAGGTTGAGGATTGAGATTTGATAATTGAATATTGTGGATTGAGTATTGAACCATGAGAATTCAGGATATTCTATTGAGTATTGAGAATTGAGGATTGATCGTTGAGTATTGAGGATTCATGGCTGAGGGTTGTGTGTTGAATATTGAGGGTTGAGGATTGAGGATTGAGGATGGAGGATTAGGGCTGAGGGTTGAGGATTGAGGTTTGAGTCTTGAATCCTGAGAATTCAGGATATTCTATTGAGTATTGAGAATTGAGGATTGATGGTTGAGTACTGAGGACTGAGGATTGAGGATTGAAGGCTGAGTATTGAGGATTCAGAATTGAGGTTTGAGGACTGAGGATTGAGGATTGAAGATTGAGTATTGAGGATTGAAGATTGAGGATTGGGGATTGAGGATTGAGGATTGAGGATGATGTCTGAGGGTTGAGGATTGAGGTTTGAGGACTGAGGACTGAGGATTGAGGACTGAGGATTGAGGATGATGGCTGAGGGTCGGGGATTGAGGTTTGACGGCTGAGGACTGAGGATTGAGAATCAAGGATTGTTGATAGAGGATTGAAGATTGAGGATTGGGTATTGAGGATTGAAGAATGAGGATTGAGGATTGAGGATTGAGGATTGAGGGTTGAGGATCTAAGATTGGAGATTGATTATTAGGGATTGAAGATTGGGGATTGAGGACTGAGGATTGAGGATTGAGGATTGAAGATTGATTATTGAGGATTGAGGATTGAGGATCTAGGATTGGAGATTGAAGATTGAGGATTGAGGATTGAGGGTCGAGTATTGAGGACGAGGACTGACGGTTGAGGATTGAGGTTTGAGGATTGAGGATTGAGGACTGAGGCTTGAGGATTGAGGATAGAACATTGAGGATTGATGATGAGGACTGGCGATTGAGGATTGAATATTGAGGATTAAGGACTGAGGATTGGGGATTGAGAATGTAGGATTGGAGATTGATTATTGAGGATTGAAGATTGAGGATTGAGGATTGAGAATTGAGAATGAGAATTGAGGGTGAGGACTGAGGGTTGAGGATTGAGGTTGAGGAACGGGGATTGAGGATTGAGGATTGAGGACTGAGGATTGACGATTGAGTATTGAAGATTGAGGATTGATGAATGAGGATTGAGGACTGAGGATTGAGGATTGAGGATTGAGGATTGAAGATTGAGTATTGAGGATTGAAAGTTGAGGATTGTGGGTTGAGGATTGAGGATTGAGGGTTGAATATTGAGGATTGAGGATTGAGTATCTAGGATTGAAGATTGAGGATTGAGGATTGAGGATTGAGGATTGAGGATTGAGGATTGAGGATGATGTCTGAGGGTTGAGGATTGAGGTTTGAAGTCTGAGGACTGAGGATTGAAGACTGAGGGTTGAGGATGAGGGCAGAGGTTCAGGGATTGAGGTTTGACGACTGAGATTGAGGATTGAGGATTGAGAATTGAGGATTGGTGATTGAGGATTGAAGATTGAGGATTGGGTATTGAGGATTGAAGAATGAGGATTGAGGATTGAGGATTGAGGATTGAGGATTGAGGATCTAGGATTGGAGATTGATTATTGAGGATTGAAGATTGAGGATTGAGGATTGAGGGTTGAGGATCTAGAATTGGAGATTGATTATTGAGGATTGAAGATTGAGGATTGATTGATTGATGATTGAGGATTGAGAATTGAGAATTGAGGATGAGGACTGAGGGTTGAGGAGTGAGGTTTGAGAAATGAGGATTGAGGATTGAGGATTGAGGATTGAGGATTGAGGGTTGAGGATTGAGGGTTGATGATTGAATATTGAGGATTGAAGATTGAGGATTAATGATTAAGGATTGAGGATGGACGATGAGGGCTGAGTGTTGAGGATTGAGGTTTGAGGACTGAGGACAGAGGATTGAGGATTGAGAATTGAGGATTGAGGATTGAGGATTGAGGATTGAAAATTGAGTATTGAGGATTGAAGATTGAGGATTGAGGATTGACGATTGAGGATTGAGGATTGAGGATTGAGGATCTAGAATTGGAGATTGATTATTGAGAATTGCAAGTTTGAGGATTGATGATTGAGGATTGAGAATTGAGAATTGAGGATGAGGACTGAGGGTTGAGGATTGAGGTTTGAGAAATGAGGATTGAGGATTGAGGATTGAGGATTGAGGATTGAGGATTGAGGATTGTGTATTAAAGATTGAGTATTGATCACTGAGGATTGAGGATTGAGGATTGAGCGTTGAGGATTGAGGATTGATGATTGAATATTGAGATTGAAGATTGAGGATTGATGATTAAGGATTGAGGATGGAGGATGAGGGCTGAGTGTTGAGGGATTGAGGTTTGAGGACTGAGGGACAGAGGATTGAGGATTCAGAATTGGGGATTGAGGATTGAGGATTGAGGATTGAAAATTGAGTGTTGAGGATTGAAGATTGAGGATTTGAGGATTGGCGATTGTGGATTGTGGATTGAGATTGAGTATTGAGGATTGAAGATTGAGGATTGAGGATTGAGGATGGAGATTGAGGATTGAAGATTGAGGCTAGAGGATGATGATTGAGGATTGAGCATTGAGGATTGAGGGTTGAGGATCTAGGATTGGAGATTGATTATTGAGGATTGAAGATTGGGATTGAGGATTGAGGATTGAGGATCTAGGATTGGAGATTGATTATTGAAGATTGAAGATTGGGGATTGAGGATTGAGGATTGAGTATCTAGGATTGGAGATTGAAGACTGAGGATTGAGGATTGAGGGTTGAGGATTGAGGACGAGGACTGACGGTTGAGGATTGAGGTTTGAGGATTGAGGACTGAGGACTGAGGATTGAGGATTGAGGACTTGAGCATTGAGGATTGAAGATTGAGGACTGGCGATTGAGGATTGAAGATTGAGGATTAAGGATTGAGGATTGGGATTGAGGATGTAGGCTTGGAGATTTGATTATTCGAGGATTGAAGATTGAGGATTGAGGCATTGAGGACTGAGGATTGAGGATTGAGGATTGGAGATTGAGGATTGGGGATTGAGGATTGGCGATTAAGGATTGAGTATTGAGAATTGAGGATTAATGGTTGAGCATTGAGGATTCATGGCTGAGGATTGTGTGTTGAATATTGAGGGTTGAGGATTGAGGATTGAGGACTGAGGATTGAGGACTTGAAGATTGAGTATTGATGATTGAATATTGAGAATTGAGGATTGAGGTTTGAGGATTGAGGACGAGGACTGACGGTAGAGGATTTAGGTTGAGGATTTGAGGACTGAGGATTGAGGACTGAGGATTGAGGATTGAGGAATTGAGCATTGAGGAATTGAATATTGAAGACTGGGGATTGAGAGATTCAAGATTGTGGATCGACGATCTAGGATTGGAGATTGATTATTGAGGATTGAAGATTGAGGATTGAGGATTGAGGATTGAGGATTGAGAATTGAGGATGAGGACTGAGGGTTGAGGATTGAGGTTTGAGGAATGAGGATTGAGGATGAGGATTGAGGATTGAGGATTGTGGATTGAAGATTGAGGATTGAGGATTGAGGATGAGGCTTGAGCATTGAGGATTGAAGATTGAACATTGATGGTTGAAGATTGAGATTGAGATTGAGTGTTGTGGATTGAGGACGAGGACTGAGGGTTGAATATTGATGATTGAGGTCAGAGGATTGAGGAGTGAGGGTTGAAAATTGAGGATTGAGGATTGAGGATTGAGGATTGAGGATTGAAGATTGGATATTGAGGATTGAAGATTGGAGGATTGAGGATTGAGGACTGAGGACAGAGGATTGAGGATTGAGAATTGAGTATTGAGGACTGAAGATTGAGGATTGAGGATTGACGATTGAGGATTGAGGATTGAAGATTGAGTATTGAGGATTGAAGATTGAGGATTGAGGATTGAGGATTGAGGATTGTGGATTGAAGATTGAGGATTGAGGATTGAGGATTGAGGATAGAGCATTGAGGATTGAAGATTGAACATTGATGGTTGAAGATTGAGGATTGAGGATTGAGTGTTGTGGATTGAGGACGAGGACCTGAGGGCTTGAATATGATGATTGAGGTCTGAGGATTGAGGATTGAGGATTGAAAATTGAGGATTGAGGATTGAGGAATGAGGATTTGAGGATTGAAGATTGGATATTGAGGAATTGAAGATTGAGGATTGAGGACTTGAGGACCTGAGGACAGAGGATTGAGGATTGAGAATTGAGTATTGATCGACTGGAAGATTGAGGATTGAGGATTGACGATTGAGGATTGAGGATTGAAGATTGAGTATTGAGGATTGAAGATTGAGGATTGAGGATGAGGATTGAGGATTGTGGATTGAAAGCTTGAGGATTGAGGATTGAGGATTGAGGATTGAGCATTGAGGATTGCAGATTGAACATTGATGGATTGAAGATTGAGGATTGAGGATTGAGTGTTGTGGATTGAGGACGAGGACTGAGGGTTTGAATATTGATGATTGAGGTCTGAGGATTGAGGATTGAGGATTGAAAATTGAGGATTGAGGATTGAGGATTGAGGATTGAGGATTGAAGATTGGATATTGAGGATTGAAGATTGAGGATTGAGGATTGAGGACTGAGGATTGAGGCCTGAAGGTTGAGTATTGAAGATTCAGGATTGAGGTTTGAGGACTGAGGATTGAGGATTGAAGATTGAGGAATTGAGCATGAAGATTGAGTATTGATGATTGAATACTGAGGATTGAGGATTGAGGATTGACGATTGAGGATTGGGGATTGAATATTGAGTACTGAGGATTGAAGATTGAGGATTGAAGGTTGAGTATTGAGGATTCAGAATTGAGGTTTGAGGGCTGAGGATTGAGGATTGAAGATTGAGTATTTAGGATTGAAGATTGAGGATTGAGGATTGAGGAATTGAGGATTGAGGATGATGTCTGGGGGTTGAGGATTGAGGTTTGAGGACTGAGGACTGAGGATTGAGGACTGAGGATTGAGGAGGATTGAGGATTGATTGAGCTTGAGGATTGAAGATTGAAGACTGGGGATTGAGGATTGAAGATTGAGAATTAAGGATTGAAGATTGTGGATTGAGGATCTAGGATTGGAGATTGATTATTGAGGATTGAAGATTGAGAATTGAGGATTGAGGATTGAGAATTGAGGATGAGGACTGAGGGTTGAGGATTGAGGTTTGAGGTATGAGGATTGAGGGTTGAGGAATGAGGATTGAGGATTGAGGATTGAGGTTTGAGGGTTGAGCATCGATGATTGAGTATTGAAGATTGAGTATTGATCACTGAGGATTGAGGATTGAGGGATTGAGGATTGAGGATTGAGGATTGAAGATTGATTATTGAGGATTGAAGATTGAGGATTGAGGATTGAGGGTTGAGGATGGAGGATGAGGGCTGAGGGTTGAGGATTGAGGTTTGAGGACTGAGGACTGAGGATTGGGGATCGAGAGTTGAGGATTGAGGATTGACGATTGAGCATTGAGGATTGAGATTGAGGATCGATGATTGAGGTTTGAAAATTGAATATTGAGGATTGAAGATTGAGGATTGATGATTAAGGATTGAGGATGGAGGATGAGGCTGAGGGTTGAGGATTGAGGTTTGAGGACTGAGGACTGAGGATTGAGGATTGAGAATTGAGGTTTGAGGTTGAGGATTGAAGATTGAGGATTGGGTATTGAGGATTGAAGAATGAGGATTGAGGATTGAGGATTGAGGGTTGAGGATTGAGGATTGAAGATTGATTATTGAGAATTGAGGTTTGAGGATCTAGGATTGGAGACTGAAGATTGAGAATTGAGGATTGAGGTTCGAGTACTGAGGACGAGGACTGACGGTTGAGGATTAAGGTTTGAGGATTGAGGATTGAGGACTGAGGCTTGAGGATTGAGGATTGAGCATTGAGGATTGAAGATTGAGGACTGGCGATTGAGGATTGAAGATTGAGGATTAAGGACTGAGGATGTAGGATTGGAGATTGATTATTGAGGATTGAAGATTGAGGATTGAGGATTGAGGATCTAGGGTTGGAGATTGATTATTGTGGATTGAAGATTGAGGATTGAGGATTGAGGATTGAGGATCTAGAATTGGAGATTGATTATTGAGGATTGAAGATTGAGGATTGATGATTGAGGATTGAGAATTGAGATTTGAGGATGAGGACTGAGGTTTGAGGATTGAGGTTTGAGAAATGAGGATAGAGGATTGAGGATTGAGGATTGAGGATTGAAAATTGAGTATTGAGGATTGAAGATTGAGGATTGAGGATTGACGATTGAGGATTGTGGATTGAAGATTGAGTATTGAGGATTGAAGATTGAGGATTGAGGATTGAGGATTGAGGATTGAGGATTGAGGATTGAGGATTGAAGATTGATTATTGAGGATTGAATATTGGGGATTGAGGATTGAGGATTGAGGATCTAGGATTGGAGATTGAAGATTGAGGATTGAGGATTGAGGGTCGAGTATTGAGGACGAGGACTGACGGTTGAGGATTGAGCACTGAGGATTGAAGACTGAATATAGATGATTGAAGATTGAGGATTGAGGATTGAGTGTTGTGGATTGAGGACGAGGACTGATGGTTGAATATTGATGATTGAGGTCTGAGGATTGAGGATTGAGGATTGAAAATTGAGGATTGAGGATTGAGGATTGAGGATTGAGGATCGAAGATTGGATATTGAGGATTGAAGATTGAGGATTGAGGATTGAGTACTGAGGATTGAGGCTTGAAGGTTGAGTATTGAAGATTCAGGATTGAGGTATGAGGACTGAGGATTGAGGATTGAAGATTGAGTATTAGGGATTGAAGATTGAGGATTGAGGATTGAGGATTGAGGATTGAGGATGATGTCTGAGGGTTGAGGATTGAGGTTTGAGGACTGAGGACAGAGGATTGAAGACTGAGGGTTGAGGATGGGGGCAGAGGGTCAGGGATTGAGGTTTGACGACTGAGGACTGAGGATTGAGGATTGAGAATTGAGAATTGATGATTGAGGATTGAGAATTGAGAATTGAGGATGAGGACTGAGGGTTGAGGATTGAGGTTTGAGAAATGAGGATTGAGGATTGAGGATTGAGGATTGAGGATTGAGGACTGAGGATTGTGTATTAGAGATTGAGTATTGATCACTGAGGATTGAGGATTGAGGATTGAGGATTGAGGACTGACGATTGAGGACTGAGGATTGAGGATTGAGGATTGAGCATTGAGGATTGAAGATTGAAGACTGGGGATTGAGGATTGAAGATTGAGAATTAAGGATTGAGATTGTGGATTGAGGATCTAGGATTGGAGATTGATTATTGAGGATTGAAGATTGAGGATTGAGGATTGAGGATTGAGGATTGAGAATTGAGGATGAGGACTGAGGACTGAGGGTTGAGGATTGAGGTTTGAGGAATGAGGATTGAGGGTTGAGGATTGAGGATTGAGGATTGAGGATTGAGGATTGAGGATTGAGGATTGAGGATTGGGGATTGAATATTGAGTACTGAGGATTGAAGATTGAGGATTGAGGATTGAGGATTGAGGATGGAGGATGAGGGCTGAGGTTGAGGATAGAGGTTTGAGTATTGAATCCTGAGAATTCGGGATATTCTATTGAGTATTGAGAATTGAGGATTGATGGTTGAGTACTGAGGACTGAGGATTGAGGATTGAAGGTTGAGTATTGAGGATTCAGAATTGAGGTTTGAGGGCTGAGGATTGAGGATTGAAGATTGAGTATTTAGGATTGAAGATTGAGGATTGAGGATTGAGGATTGAGGATTGAGGATTGAGGATTGAGGATGATGTCTGGGGGTTGAGGATTGAGGTTTGAGGACTGAGGACTGAGGTTTGAGGACTGAGGGTTGAGGATTGAGGATTGAGCATTGAGGATTGAAGATTGAAGACTGGGGATTGAGGATTGAAGATTGAGAATTAATGATTGAAGATTGTGGATTGAGGATCTAGGATTGGAGATTGATTATTGAGGATTGAAGATTGAGGATTGAGGATTGAGGACTGAGGATTGAGGATGGAGAATTGAGGATGAGGACTGAGGGTTGAGGATTGAGTGTTGAGGTTTGAGGACTGAGGACTGAGGATTGAGGATTGAGAATTGAGGATTGAGGATTGAGGATTGAGGATTGCAGATTGAGTATTGAGGATTGAAGATTGAGGATTTAAGATTGAGTATTGAGGATTGAAGATTGAGGATGGAGGATTGAGGATTGAGGATGGAGGATGAGGGCTGAGGGTTGAGGATTGAGGTTTGAGTACTGAATCCTGAGAATTCAGGATATTCTATTGGGTATTGAGAATTGAGGATTGATGGTTGAGTATTGAGGATTCAGAATTGAGGTTTGAGGGCTGTGGATTTGGATTGAAGATTGAGTATTGAGGATTGAAGATTGAGGATTGAGGATTGAGGATTGAGGATTGAGGATTGAGGATTGAAGATTGAGGATTGGGTATTGAGGACTGAACATTGAGGATTGTGGGTTGAGGATTGAAGGTTGAATATTGATGAATGAAGATTAACGATTGAGGATTGAGCGTTGTGGATTGAGGACGAGGACTGAGGGTTGAGTATTGATACTTGAGGTCTGAGGATTGAGGATTGAGGATTGCGAATTGAGGATTGAAGATTGAAGATTGAGGATTGGGTATTGAGGATTGTAGAATGAGGATTGAGGATTGAGGATTTAGGATTGAGGATTGAAAATTGAGTATTGAGGATTGAAGATTGAGGATTGAGTATTGAGGATTGAGGATTGAGGATTGAAGATTGAGTATTGAGGATTGAGGATTGAGGATTGAAGATTGAGGATTGGGTATTGAGGACTGAACATTGAGGATTGTGGGTTGAGGATTGAAGGTTGAATATTGATGAATGAAGATTAACGATTGAGGATTGAGGGTTGTGGATTGACGACGAGGACTGAGGGTTGAGTATTGATACTTGAGGTCTGAGGATTGAGGATTGAGGATTGCGAATTGAGGATTGAAGATTGAAGATTGAGGATTGGGTATTGAGGATTGAAAATTGAGGATTGAGGATTGAGGATAGAGGATTGAGGATTGAATATTGAGTATTGAGGATTCAAGTTTGAGGATTGAGGATTGAGGATTGAGGATTGATGTTTGAAGATTGTGTATTGAAGATTGAAGATTGAGGATTGAGGATTGAGGATTGAGGATTGATTATTGAGGATTGAGGATTGGGGATTGGGGATTGAGGATTGACGATTGAGGTTTGAGTATTGAGGATTGAGAATTGAGGATTGAGGTTTGAAATTGAGTATTGAGGATTGAAGGATGAGTATTGAGATTTGATTATTGAATATTGTGGATTGAGAATTGAACCATGAGAATTCAGGATATTCTATTAAGTATTGAGAATTGAGGATTGATCGTTGAGTATTGAGGACTGAGGATTGAGGATTGAAGGCTGAGTATTGAGGATTCAGAATTGAGGTTTGAGGACTGAGGATTGAGGATTGAAGATTGAGTATTGAGGATTGAAGATTGAGGATTGGGCATTGAGGATTGAGGATTGAGGATGATGTCTGAGGGTTGAGGATTGAGGTTTGAGGACTGAGGACTGAGGATTGAGGACTGAGGATTGAGGATGATGGCTGAGGGTCGGGGATTGAGGTTTGACGGCTGAGGACTGAGGATTGAGGATTGAGAATCAAGGATTGTTGATAGAGGATTGAAGATTGAGGATTGGGTGTTGAGGATTGAAGAATGAGGATTGAGGATTGAGGATTGAGGATTGAGGGTTGAGGATCTAAGATTGGAGATTGATTACTGGGGATTGAAGATTGGGGATTGAGGATTGAGGATTGAGGATTGAGGATTGAAGATTGATTATTGAGGATTGAGGATTGAGGATCTAGGATTGGAGATTGAAGATTGAGGATTGAGGATTGAGGGTCGAGTATTGAGGACGAGGACTGACGGTTGAGGATTGAGGTTTGAAGTCTGAGGACTGAGGATTGAAGACTGAGGGTTGAGGATGAGGGCAGAGGTTCAGGGATTGAGGTTTGACGACTGAGGATTGAGGATTGAGGATTGAGAATTGAGGATTGGTGATTGAGGATTGAAGATTGAGGATTGGGTATTGAGGATTGAAGAATGAGGATTGAGGATTGAGGATTGAGGATTGAGGATTGAGGATCTAGGATTGGAGATTGATTATTGAGGATTGAAGATTGAGGATTGAGGATTGAGGGTTGAGGATCTAGAATTGGAGATTGATTATTGAGGATTGAAGATTGAGAATTGATGATTGATGATTGAGGATTGAGAATTGAGAATTGAGGATGAGGACTGAGGGTTGAGGATTGAGGTTTGAGAAATGAGGATTGAGGATTGAGGATTGAGGATTGAGGATTGAGGATTAAGGATTGTGTATTAAAGATTGAGTATTGATCACTGAGGATTGAGGATTGAGGATTGAGGGTTGAGGATTGAGGGTTGATGATTGAATATTGAGGATTGAAGATTAAGTATTGAGGATTGAAGATTGAGGATTGAGGATTGACGATTGAGGATTGAGGATTGAAGATTGAGTATTGAGGATTGAAGATTGAGGATTGAGGATTGAGGATTGAGGATTGAGGATTGAAGATTGAGGATTGAGGATTGAGGATTGAGGATTGAGCATTGACGATTGAAGATTGAATATTGATGATTGAAGATTGAGGATTGAGGATTGAGTGTTGTGGATTGAGGACGAGGACTGAGGGTTGAATATTGATGATTGAGGTCTGAGGATTGAGGATTGAGGATTGAGGATTGAGGATTGAGGATTGAGGATTGAGGATTGAGGGTTGATGATTGAATATTGAGGATTGAGGATTGAGGATTGAGGATTGAGGATTGAGGATTGAGGATTGAAGATTGATTATTGAGGATTGAATATTGGGGATTGAGGATTGAGGATTGAGGATCTAGGATTGGAGATTGAAGATTGAGGATTGAGGATTGAGGGTCGAGTATTGAGGACGAGGACTGACGGTTGAGGATTGAGGATTGAGGATTGAAGATTGATTATTGAGGATTGAATATTGGGGATTGAGGATTGAGGATTGAGGATCTAGGATTGGAGATTGAAGATTGAGGATTGAGGATTGAGGGTCGAGTATTGAGGACGAGGACTGACGGTTGAGGATTGAGCACTGAGGATTGAAGACTGAATATAGATGATTGAAGATTGAGGATTGAGGATTGAGTGTTGTGGATTGAGGACGAGGACTGAGGGTTGAATATTGATGATTGAGGTCTGAGGATTGAGGATTGAGGATTGAAAATTGAGGATTGAGGATTGAGGATTGAGGATTGAGGATCGAAGATTGGATATTGAGGATTGAAGATTGAGGATTGAGGATTGAGTACTGAGGATTGAGGCTTGAAGGTTGAGTATTGAAGATTCAGGATTGAGGTATGAGGACTGAGGATTGAGGATTGAAGATTGAGTATTAGGGATTGAAGATTGAGGATTGAGGATTGAGGATTGAGGATTGAGGATGATGTCTGAGGGTTGAGGATTGAGGTTTGAGGACTGAGGACAGAGGATTGAAGACTGAGGGTTGAGGATGAGGGCAGAGGGTCAGGGATTGAGGTTTGACGACTGAGGACTGAGGATTGAGGATTGAGAATTGAGAATTGATGATTGAGGATTGAGAATTGAGAATTGAGGATGAGGACTGAGGGTTGAGGATTGAGGTTTGAGAAATGAGGATTGAGGATTGAGGATTGAGGATTGAGGATTGAGGACTGAGGATTGTGTATTAGAGATTGAGTATTGATCACTGAGGATTGAGGATTGAGGATTGAGGATTGAGGACTGACGATTGAGGACTGAGGATTGAGGATTGAGGATTGAGCATTGAGGATTGAAGATTGAAGACTGGGGATTGAGGATTGAAGATTGAGAATTAAGGATTGAGATTGTGGATTGAGGATCTAGGATTGGAGATTGATTATTGAGGATTGAAGATTGAGGATTGAGGATTGAGGATTGAGGATTGAGAATTGAGGATGAGGACTGAGGACTGAGGGTTGAGGATTGAGGATTGAGGATTGAGGATTGAGGATTGAGGATTGAGGATTGAGGATTGTGGATTGAATATTGAGTACTGAGTATGGAAGATTGAGGATTGATCACTGAGGATTGAGGACTGAGGATTGAGGATTGAGGATTGAGGATTGAAGACTGAATATTGAGGATTGAAGATTGAGGATTCAGGTTTGAGGGTTGAGGATGGATGATGAGGGCTGAGGGTTGAGGATTGAGGTTTGAGGACTGAGGACTGAGGATTGGGGATCGAGAGTTGAGGATTGAGGATTGAGGATTGAGGATTGAGGATTGAGAATTGAGGATTGATGATTGAGGGTTGAAAATTGAGTATTGAGGATTGAAGATTGAGGATTGAGTATTGCGGATTGAGGATTGAGGATTGAAGATTGAGTATTGAGGATTGAAGATTGAGGATTGAGGACTGAGGATTGAGGATTGAGGATTGAGGATTGAAGATTGAGGATTGAGGATTGAGGATTGAGGATTGAGCATTGAGGATTGAAGATTGAGTATTGATGATTGAAGATTGAGGATTGAGGATTGAGGATTGAGGATTGAGGATTGAGGATTGAGGATTGAAGATTGATTATTGAGGATTGAAGATTGAGGATTGAGGATTGAGGATTGAGGACCTTGAATTGGAGATTGATTATTGAGGATTGAAGATTGAGGATTGATGATTGAGGATTGAGAATTGAGAATTGAGGATGAGGACTGAGGGTTGAGGATTGAGGTTTGAGAAATGACGATTGAGGATTGAGGATTGAGGATTGAGGATTGAGGATTGAGGAATGTGTATTAAAGATTGAGTATTGATCACTGAGGATTGAGGATTGAGGATTGATGATTGAGGATTGAGGGTTGATGATTGAATATTGAGGATTGAAGATTGAGGATTGATGATTAAGGATTGAGGATGGAGGATGAGGGCTGAGTGTTGAGGATTGAGGTTTGAGGACTGAGGACAGAGGATTGAGGATTGAGAATTGAGGATTGAGGATTGAGGATTGAGGATTGAAAATTGAGTATTGAGGACTGAAGATTGAGGTTTTAGGATTGACGATTGAGGATTGAGGATTGAAGATTGAGTATTGAGGATTGAAGATTGAGGATTGAGGATTGAGGATTGAGGATTGTGGATTGAAGATTGAGGATTGAGGATTGAGGATTGAGGATTGAGGATTGAGCATTGAGGATTGAAGATTGAACATTGATGGTTGAAGATTGAGGATTGAGGATTGAGTGTTGTGGATTGAGGACGAGGACTGAGGGTTGAATATTGATGATTGAGGTCTGAGGATTGAGGATTGAGGATTGAAAATTGAGGATTGAGGATTGAGGATTGAGGATTGAGGATTGAATATTGGATATTGAGGATTGAAGATTGAGGATTGAGGATTGAGGACTGAGGATTGAGGCTTGAAGGTTGAGTATTGAAGATTCAGGATTGAGGTTTGAGGACTGAGGATTGAGGATTGAAGATTGAGGATTGAGGATTGAAGATTGAGTATTGATGATTGAATACTGAGGATTGAGGATTGAGGATTGAGGATTGAGGATGATGTCTGGGGGTTGAGGATTGAGGTTTGAGGACTGAGGACTGAGGATTGAGGACTGAGGATTGAGGATTGAGGATTGAGCATTGAGGATTGAAGATTGAAGACTGTTGATTGAGGATTGAAGATTGAGAATTAAGGATTGAAGATTGTGGATTGAGGATCTAGGATTGGAGATTGATTATTGAGGATTGAAGATTCAGAATTGAGGATTGAGGATTGAGAATTGAGGATGAGGACTGAGGGTTGAGGATTGAGGTTTGAGGTATGAGGATTGAGGGTTGAGGAATGAGGATTGAGGATTGAGGAATTGAGGATTGAGGATTGGGGATGAATATTGAGTACAGAGGATTGAAGATTGAGGATGGAGGATTGAGGATTGAGGATGGAGGATGAGGGCTGAGGGTTGAGGATTGAGGTTTGAGTACTGTATCCTGAGAATTCAGGATATTCTATTGGGTATTGAGAATTGAGGATTGATGGTTGAGTATTGAGGATTCAGAATTGAGGTTTGAGGGCTGTGGATTTGGATTGAAGATTGAGTATTGAGTATTGA
Source organism: Calliopsis andreniformis (assembly GCF_051401765.1). Taxonomy (NCBI): domain Eukaryota; kingdom Metazoa; phylum Arthropoda; class Insecta; order Hymenoptera; family Andrenidae; genus Calliopsis; species Calliopsis andreniformis. The sequence continues at coordinate 449,990 of NW_027480564.1, forward strand.
AGATTGAGGATTGAGGATTGAGGATTGAGGATTGAGGATGATGTCTGAGGGTTGAGGATTGAGGTTTGAGGACTGAGGACTGAGGATTGAGGACTGAGGATTGAGGATGAGGGCTGAGGGTCGGGGATTCAGGTTTGACGACTGAGGACTGAGGATTGAGGGTTGAGAATTAAGGATTGTTGATAGAGGATTGAAGATTGAGGATCGGTTATTGAGGATTGAAGAATGAGGATTGAGGATTGAGGGTTGAGAATTGAGGGTTGAGGATCTAGGATTGGAGATTGATTATTGAGGATTGAATATTGGGGTTTGAGGATTGAGGATTGAGGATCTAGGATTGGAGACTGATTATTGAGGATTGAAGATTGAGGATTGATGATTGAGGATTGAGAATTGAGAATTGAGGAAGAGGACTGAGGGTTGAGGATTGAGGTTTAAGAAATGAGGATTGAGGATTGAGGATTGAGGATTGAAGATTGAGTATTGAGAATTGAGGATTGATGATTGAGGATTGAGGATTGAGAATTGAGGATGAGGACTGAGGGTTGGGAGTTGAGGTTTGAGAAATGGGGATTGAGGATTGAGGATTGAGGGAAAGAGGATTGAGGATTGAGTATTGAAGATTGAGTATTGATCACGGAGGGTAGAGGATTGAGGATTGAGGATTGAAGATTGAATATTGAGGATTGAAGATTGAGGATTGAGGATTGAGGATTGAGGATGGAGGATGAGGGCTGAGGGTTGAGGATTGAGGTTTGAGGACTGAGGACTGAGGATTGAGGATTGAGAGTTGAGGATTGAGGATTGAGGATTGAGGATTGAGGATTGAGAATTGAGGATTGATGATTGAGGGTTGAAGATTGAATATTGAGGATTGATGATTGAGGATTGATGATTAAGGATTGAGGATGGAGGATGAGGGCTGAGGGTTGAGGATTGAGGTTTGAGGACTGAGGACTGAGGATTGAGGATTGAGAATTGAGGATTGAGGGTTGAGGATTGAAGATTGAATATTGAGGATTGAAGATTGAGGATTGATGGTTAAGGATTGAGGATGGAGGATGAGGGCTGAGGGTTGAGGATTGAGGTTTGAGGACTGAGGACTGAGGATTGTGGATTGAGAATTGAGGATTGAGGGTTGAGGATTGAAGATTGAGGATTGAGGATTGAGGATTGAGGGTTGAGGATCTAGAATTGGAGATTGATTATTGAGGATTGAAGATTGGGGATTGATGATTGAGGATTGAGAATTGATAATTGAGGAAGAGGACAGAGGGTTGAGGATTGAGGTTTGAGAAATGAGGATTGAGGATTGAGGATTGAGGATTGAAGATTGAGGATTGAAAATTGAGGATGAGGACTGAGGGTTGAGAATTGAGGTTTGAGAAATGAGGATTGAGGATTGAGGATTGAGGATTGAGGGTTGAGCATTGAGGATTGAGTATTGAAGATTGAGTGTTAATCACGGAGGGTTGAGGATTGAGGATTGAGGATTGAGGATTGAAGATTGAATATTGAGGATTGAAGATTGAGGATTGAGGATTGAGGATTGATGATTAAGGATTGAGGATGGAGGATGAGGGCTGAGTGTTGAGGATTGAGGTTTGAAGACTGAGGTCTGAGGATTGAGGATTGAGAATTGAGGATTGAGGGTTGAGGATTGAAGATTGAGGATTGGGTATTGAGGATTGAAGAATGAGGGTTGTGGAATGAGGATTGAGGATGGAGGATGAGGGCTGAGGGTTGAGGATTGAGGTTTGAGTCTTGAATCCTGAGAATTCAGGATATTCTATTGAGTATTGAGAATTGAGTATTGATGGTTGAGTACTGAGGACTGAGGATTGAGGATTGAAGGCTGAGTATTGCGGATTCAGAATTGAGGTTTGAGGACTGAGGATTGAGGATTGAAGATTGAGTATTGAGGATTGAAGATTGAGGATTGGGGATTGAGGATTGAGGATTGAGGATGATGTCTGAGGGTTGAGGATTGAGGTTTGAGGACTGAGGACTGAGGATTGAGGACTGAGGATTGAGGATGATGGCTGAGGGTCGGGGATTGAGGTTTGACGGCTGAGGACTGAGGATTGAGGATTGAGAATCAAGGATTGTTGATAGAGGATTGAAGATTGAGGATTGGGTATTGAGGATTGAAGAATGAGGATTGAGGATTGAGGATTGAGGATTGAGGGTTGAGGATCTAAGATTGGAGATTGATTATTGGGGATTGAAGATTGGGGATTGAGGATTGAGGATTGAGGATTGAGGATTGAAGATTGATTATTGAGGACTGAGGATTGAGGATCTAGGATTGGAGATTGAAGATTGAGGATTGAGGATTGAGGGTCGAGTATTGAGGACGAGGACTGACGGTTGAGGATTGAGGTTTGAAGTCTGAGGACTGAGGATTGAAGACTGAGGGTTGAGGATGAGGGCAGAGGTTCTGGGATTGAGGTTTGACGACTGAGGATTGAGGATTGAGGATTGAGAATTGAGGATTGGTGATTGAGGATTCAAGATTGAGGATTGGGTATTGAGGATTGAAGAATGAGGATTGAGGATTGAGGGTTGAGGATTGAGGATTGAGGATCTAGGATTGGAGATTGATTATTGAGGATTGAAGATTGAGGATTGAGGATTGAGGGTTGAGGATCTAGAATTGGAGATTGATTATTGAGGATTGAAGATTGAGGATTGATGATTGATGATTGAGGATTGAGAATTGAGAATTGAGGATGAGGACTGAGGGTTGAGGATTGAGGTTTCAGAAATGAGGATTGAGGATTGAGGATTGAGGATTGAGGATTGAGGATTAAGGATTGTGTATTAAAGATTGAGTATTGATCACTGAGGGTTGAGGATTGAGGATTGAGTGTTGAGGATTGAGGGTTGATGATTGAATATTGAGGATTGAAGATTGAGGATTGATGATTAAGGATTGAGGATGGATGATGAGGGCTGAGGGTTGAGGATTGAGGTTTGAGGACTGAGGACTGAGGATTGGGGATCGAGAGTTGAGGATTGAGGATTGAGGATTGAGGATTGAGGATTGAGAATTGAGGATTGATGATTGAGGGTTGAAAATTGAGTATTGAGGATTGAAGATTGAGGATTGAGTATTGAGGATTGAGGATTGAGGATTGAAGATTGAGTATTGAGGATTGAAGATTGAGGATTGAGGATTGAGGATTGAGGATTGAGGATTGAAGATTGAGGGTTGAGGATTGAGGATTGAGGATTGAGGATTGAAAATTGAGGATTGAAGATTGAGGATTGAGGATTGAGGATTGAAGATTGAGTATCGAGGATTGAAGATTGAGGATTGAGGATTGAGGATTGAGGAATGATGATTGAAGATTGTGTATTGAAGATTGAAGATTGAGGATTGAGGATTGAGGATTGAGGATTGAGGATTGAGGATTGAAGATTGAGGGTTGGGTATTGAGGATTGAAGAATGAGGATTGAGGATTGAGTATTGAGGATTGAGGATTGAGGATCTAGGATTGGAGATTGATTATTGAGGATTGAAGATTGAGGATTGAGGATTGAGGATTGAGGACCTTGAATTGGAGATTGATTATTGAGGTTTGAAGATTGAGGATTGATGATTGAGGATTGAGAATTGAGAATTGAGGATGAGGACTGAGGGTTGAGGATTGAGGTTTGAGAAATGACGATTGAGGATTGAGGATTGAGGATTGAGGATTGAGGATTGAGGAATGTGTATTAAAGATTGAGTATTGATCACTGAGGATTGAGGATTGAGGATTGATGGTTGAGGATTGAGGGTTGATGATTGAATATTGAGGATTGAAGATTGAGGATTGATGATTAAGGATTGAGGATGGAGGATGAGGGCTGAGTGTCGAGGATTGAGGTTTGAGGACTGAGGACAGAGGATTGAGGATTGAGAATTGAGGATTGAGGATTGAGGATTGAGGATTGAAAATTGAGTATTGAGGACTGAAGATTGAGTATTGATGATTGAAGATTGAGGATTGAGGATTGAGGATTGAGGATTGAGGATTGAGGATTGAGGATTGAAGATTGATTATTGAGGATTGAAGATTGAGGATTGAGGATTGAGGGTTGAGGATTGAGGTTTGAGAAATGAGGATTGAGGATTGAGGATTGAGGATTGAAGATTGAGGATTGAAAATTGAGGATGAGGACTGAGGGTTGAGAATTGAGGTTTGAGAAATGAGGATTGAGGATTGAGGATTGAGGATTGAGGATTGAGGATTGAGGATTGAGGAATGTGTATTAAAGATTGAGTATTGATCACTGAGGATTGAGGATTGAGGATTGATGATTGAGGATTGAGGGTTGATGATTGAATATTGAGGATTGAAGATTGAGGATTGATGATTAAGGATTGAGGATGGAGGATGAGGGCTGAGTGTTGAGGATTGAGGTTTGAGGACTGAGGACAGAGGATTGAGGATTGAGAATTGAGGATTGAGGATTGAAAATTGAGTATTGAGGACTGAAGATTGAGGTTTGAGGATTGACGATTGAGGATTGAGGATTGAAGATTGAGTATTGAGGATTGAAGATTGAGGATTGAGGATTGAGGATTGAGGATTGTGGATTGAAGATTGAGGATTGAGGATTGAGGATTGAGGATTGAGCATTGAGGATTGAAGATTGAACATTGATGGTTGAAGATTGAGGATTGAGGATTGAGTGTTGTGGATTGAGGACGAGGACTGAGGGTTGAATATTGATGATTGAGGTCTGAGGATTGAGGATTGAGGATTGAAAATTGAGGATTGAGGATTGAGGATTGAGGATTGAGGATTGAATATTGGATATTGAGGATTGAAGATTGAGGATTGAGGATTGAGGACTGAGGATTGAGGCTTGAAGGTTGAGTATTGAAGATTCAGGATTGAGGTTTGAGGACTGAGGATTGAGGATTGAAGATTGAGGATTGAGGATTGAAGATTGAGTATTGATGATTGAATACTGAGGATTGAGGATTGAGGATTGAGGATTGAGGATGATGTCTGGGGGTTGAGGATTGAGGTTTGAGGACTGAGGACTGAGGATTGAGGACTGAGGATTGAGGATTGAGGATTGAGCATTGAGGATTGAAGATTGAAGACTGGGGATTGAGGATTGAAGATTGAGAATTAAGGATTGAAGATTGTGGATTGAGGATCTAGGATTGGAGATTGATTATTGAGGATTGAAGATTGAGAATTGAGGATTGAGGATTGAGAATTGAGGATGAGGGCTGAGGGTTGAGGATTGAGGTTTGAGTACTGTATCCTGAGAATTCAGGATATTCTATTGGGTATTGAGAATTGAGGATTGATGGTTGAGTATTGAGGATTCAGAATTGAGGTTTGAGGGCTGTGGATTTGGATTGAAGGTTGAGTATTGACGATTGAAGATTGAGGATTGGGGATTGAGGATTGAGGATTGAGGATGATGTCTGAGGTTTGAGGATTGAGGTTTGAGGACTGAGGACTGAGGATTGAGGACTGAGGATTGAGGATGGGGTCTAATGGTCGGGGATTGAGGTTTGACTGCTAAGGACTGAGGATTGAGGATTGAGAATTAAGGATTGTTGATAGAGGATTGAAGGTTGAGGATTGGGTATTGAGGATTGAAGAATGAGGATTGAGGTTTGAGGATTGAGGATTGAGGGTTGAGGATCTAGGATTGGAGATTGATTATTGAGGATTGAAGATTGGGGATTGATGATTGAGGATTTAGAATTGAGAATTGAGGATGAGGTCTGAGGGTTGAGGATTGAGGTTTGAGTAATGAGGATTGAGGATTGAGGATTGAGGATCGAAGATTGAGTATTGAGAATTGAGGATTGAGGATTGAGAATTGAGGATGAGCACTGAGGGTTGAGAATTGAGGTTTGAGAAATGAGGATTGAGGATTGAGGACTGAGGATTGAGGGTTGAGGATCGATGATTGAGTATTGGAGATTGAGTATTGATCACTGAGGATTGAGGATTGAGGATTGAGGATTGAGGATTGAGGGTTGAAGATTGAATATTGAGGATTGAAGATTGAGGATTGAGGATTGAGGGTTGAGGATGGAGGATGAAGGCTGAGGGTTGAGGATTGAGGTTTGAGGACTGAGGACTGAGGATTGAGGATCGAGAGTTGAGGAATGAGGATTGAGGATTGTGGATTGAGGATTGAGGATTGAGAATTGAGGATTGATGATTGAGGGTTGAGGATTGAGGATTGAGAATTGAGGATTGAAGATTGAGGATTGAGGATTGAGGATTGAGGATTGAGGATTGAGGATTGAGCATTGAGGATTGAATATTGAAGACTGGGGATTGAGGATTGAAGATTGAGAATTAAGGATTGAAGATTGTGGATCGACGATCTAGGATTGGAGATTGATTATTGAGGATTGAAGATTGAGGATTGAGGATTGAGGATTGAGGATTGAGAATTGAGGATGAGGACTGAGGGTTGAGGATTGAGGTTTGAGGAATGAGGATTGAGGGATGAGGATTGAGGATTGAGGATTGAGGATTGAGGATTGAGGATTGAGGATTGTGGATTGAATATTGAGTACTGAGTATGGAAGATTGAGGATTGATCACTGAGGATTGACGACTGAGGATTGAGGATTGAGGATTGAGGATTGAAGACTGAATATTGAGGATTGAAGATTGAGGATTCAGGTTTGAGGGTTGAGGATGGATGATGAGGGCTGAGGGTTGAGGATTGAGGTTTGAGGACTGAGGACTGAGGATTGGGGATCGAGAGTTGAGGATTGAGGATTGAGGATTGAGGATTGAGGATTGAGAATTCAGGATTGATGATTGAGGGTTGAAAATTGAGTATTGAGGATTGAAGATTGAGGATTGAGTATTGCGGATTGAGGATTGAGGATTGAAGATTGAGTATTGAGGATTGAGGATTGAGGATTGAGGACTGAGGATTGAGGATTGAGGATTGAAGATTGAGGATTGAGGATTGAGGATTGAGGATTGAGCATTGAGGATTGAAGATTGAGTATTGATGATTGAAGATTGAGGATTGAGGATTGAGGATTGAGGATTGAGGATTGAGGATTGAGGATTGAAGATTGATTATTGAGGATTGAAGGTTGAGGATTGAGGATTGAGGATTGAGGACCTTGAATTGGAGATCGATTATTGAGGATTGAAGATTGAGGATTGATGATTGAGGATTGAGAATTGAGAATTGAGGATGAGGACTGAGGGTTGAGGATTGAGGTTTGAGAAATGACGATTGAGGATTGAGGATTGAGGATTGAGGATTGAGGATTGAGGAATGTGTATTAAAGATTGAGTATTGATCACTGAGGATTGAGGATTGAGGATTGATGATTGAGGATTGAGGGTTGATGATTGAATATTGAGGATTGAAGATTGAGGATTGATGATTAAGGATTGAGGATGGAGGATGAGGGTTGAGTGTTGAGGATTGAGGTTTGAGGACTGAGGACAGAGGATTGAGGATTGAGAATTGAGGATTGAGGATTGAGGATTGAGGATTGAAAATTGAGTATTGAGGACTGAAGATTGAGGTTTGAGGATTGACGATTGAGGATTGAGGATTGAATATTGAGTATTGAGGATTGAAGATTGAGGATTGAGGATTGAGGATTGAGGATTGTGGATTGAAGATTGAGGATTGAGGATTGAGGATTGAGGATTGAGCATTGAGGATTGAAGATTGAACATTGATGGTTGAAGATTGAGGATTGAGGATTGAGTGTTGTGGATTGAGGACGAGGACTGAGGGTTGAATATTGATGATTGATGTCTGAGGATTGAGGATTGAGGATTGAAAATTGAGGATTGAGGATTGAGGATTGAGGATTGAGGATTGAATATTGGATATTGAGGATTGAAGATTGAGGATTGAGGATTGAGGACTGAGGATTGAGGCTTGAAGGTTGAGTATTGAAGATTCAGAATTGAGGTTTGAGGACTGAGGATTGAGGATTGAAGATTGAGGATTGAGGATTGAAGATTGAGTATTGATGATTGAATACTGAGGATTGAGGATTGAGGATTGAGGATTGAGGATGATGTCTGGGGGTTGAGGATTGAGGTTTGAGGACTGAGGACTGAGGATTGAGGACTGAGGATTGAGGATTGAGGATTGATTATTGAGGATTGAAGATTGAAGACTGGGGATTGAGGATTGAAGATTGAGAATTAAGGATTGAAGATTGTGGATTGAGGATCTAGGATTGGAGATTCATTATTGACGATTGAAGATTGAGAATTGAGGATTGAGGATTGAGAATTGAGGATGAGGACTGAGGGTTGAGGATTGAGGTTTGATGTATGAGGATTGAGGGTTGAGGAATGAGGATTGAGGATTGAGGATTGAGGATTGAGGATTGGGGATGAATATTGAGTACAGAGGATTGAAGATTGAGGATGGAGGATTGAGGATTGAGGATGGAGGATGAGGGCTGAGGGTTGAGGATTGAGGTTTGAGTACTGTATCCTGAGAATTCAGGATATTCTATTGGGTATTGAGAATTGAGGATTGATGGTTGAGTATTGAGGATTCAGAATTGAGGTTTGAGGGCTGTGGATTTGGATTGAAGATTGAGTATTGAGGATTGAAGATTGAGGATTGAGGATTGAGGATTGAGGATTGAGGATGATGTCTGAGGGTTGAGGATTGAGGTTTGAGGACTGAGGACTGAGGATTGAGGACTGAGGATTGAGGATGAGGGCTGAGGGTCGGGGATTCAGGTTTGACGACTGAGGACTGAGGATTGAGGGTTGAAAATTAAGGATTGTTGATAGAGGATTGAAGATTGAGGATCGGTTATTGAGGATTGAAGAATGAGGATTGAGGATTGAGGGTTGAGAATTGAGGGTTGAGGATCTAGGATTGGAGATTGATTATTGAGGATTGAATATTGGGGTTTGAGGATTGAGGATTGAGGATCTAGGATTGGAGACTGATTATTGAGGATTGAAGATTGAGGATTGATGATTGAGGATTGAGAATTGAGAATTGAGGAAGAGGACTGAGGGTTGAGGATTGAGGTTTAAGAAATGAGGATTGAGGATTGAGGATTGAGGATTGAAGATTGAGTATTGAGAATTGAGGATTGATGATTGAGGATTGAGGATTGAGAATTGAGGATGAGGACTGAGGGTTGGGAATTGAGGTTTGAGAAATGGGGATTGAGGATTGAGGATTGAGGGAAAGAGGATTGAGGATTGAGTATTGAAGATTGAGTATTGATCACGGAGGGTAGAGGATTGAGGATTGAGGATTGAAGATTGAATATTGAGGATTGAAGATTGAGGATTGAGGATTGAGGATTGAGGATGGAGGATGAGGGCTGAGGGTTGAGGATTGAGGTTTGAGGACTGAGGACTGAGGATTGAGGATTGAGAGTTGAGGATTGAGGATTGAGGATTGAGGATTGAGGATTGAGAATTGAGGATTGATGATTGAGGGTTGAAGATTGAATATTGAGGATTGAAGATTGAGGATTGAGTATTGCGGATTGAGGATTGAGGATTGAAGATTGAGTATTGAGGATTGAAGATTGAGGATTGAGGACTGAGGATTGAGGATTGAGGATTGAAGATTGAGGATTGAGGATTGAGGATTGAGGATTGAGCATTGAGGATTGAAGATTGAGTATTGATGATTGAAGATTGAGGATTGAGGATTGAGGATTGAGGATTGAGGATTGAGGATTGAGGATTGAGGATTGAAGATTGATTATTGAGGATTGAAGATTGAGGATTGAGGATTGATGATTGAGGATTGAGAATTGAGAATTGAGGATGAGGACTGAGGGTTGAGGATTGAGGTTTGAGAAATGACGATTGAGGATTGAGGATTGAGGATTGAGGATTGAGGATTGAGGAATGTGTATTAAAGATTGAGTATTGATCACAGAGGATTGAGGATTGAGGATTGATGATTGAGGATTGAGGGTTGATGATTGAATATTGAGGATTGAAGATTGAGGATTGATGATTAAGGATTGAGGATGGAGGATGAGGGCTGAGTGTTGAGGATTGAGGTTTGAGGACTGAGGACAGAGGATTCAGGATTGAGAATTGAGGATTGAGGATTGAGGATTGAGGATTGAAAATTGAGTATTGAGGACTGAAGATTGAGGTTTGAGGATTGACGATTGAGGATTGAGGATTGAAGATTGAGTATTGAGGATTGAAGATTGAGGATTGAGGATTGAGGATTGAGGATTGTGGATTGAAGATTGAGGATTGAGGATTGAGGATTGAGGATTGAGCATTGAGGATTGAAGATTGAACATTGATGGTTGAAGATTGAGGATTGAGGATTGAGTGTTGATGATTGAAGATTGAGGATTGAGGATTGAGGATTGAGGATTGAGGATTGAGGATTGAGGATTGAAGATTGATTATTGAGGATTGAAGATTGAGGATTGAGGATTGATGATTGAGGATTGAGAATTGAGAATTGAGGATGAGGACTGAGGGTTGAGGATTGAGGTTTGAGAAATGACGATTGAGGATTGAGGATTGAGGATTGAGGATTGAGGATTGAGGAATGTGTATTAAAGATTGAGTATTGATCACAGAGGATTGAGGATTGAGGATTGATGATTGAGGATTGAGGGTTGATGATTGAATATTGAGGATTGAAGATTGAGGATTGATGATTAAGGATTGAGGATGGAGGATGAGGGCTGAGTGTTGAGGATTGAGGTTTGAGGACTGAGGACAGAGGATTGAGGATTGAGAATTGAGGATTGAGGATTGAGGATTGAGGATTGAAAATTGAGTATTGAGGACTGAAGATTGAGGTTTGAGGATTGACGATTGAGGATTGAGGATTGAAGATTGAGTATTGAGGATTGAAGATTGAGGATTGAGGATTGAGGATTGAGGATTGAGGATGATGTCTGAGGGTTGAGGATTGAGGTTTGAGGACTGAGGACTGAGGATTGAGGACTGAGGATTGAGGATGAGGGCTGAGGGTCGGGGATTCAGGTTTGACGACTGAGGACTGAGGATTGAAGGTTGAAAATTAAGGATTGTTGATAGAGGATTGAAGATTGAGGATCGGTTATTGAGGATTGAAGAATGAGGATTGAGGATTGAGGGTTGAGAATTGAGGGTTGAGGATCTAGGATTGGAGATTGATTATTGAGGATTGAATATTGGGGTTTGAGGATTGAGGATTGAGGATCTAGGATTGGAGACTGATTATTGAGGATTGAAGATTGAGGATTGATGATTGAGGATTGAGAATTGAGAATTGAGGAAGAGGACTGAGGGTTGAGGATTGAGGTTTAAGAAATGAGGATTGAGGATTGAGGATTGAGGATTGAAGATTGAGTATTGAGAATTGAGGATTGATGATTGAGGATTGAGGATTGAGAATTGAGGATGAGGACTGAGGGTTGGGAGTTGAGGTTTGAGAAATGGGGATTGAGGATTGAGGATTGAGGGAAAGAGGATTGAGGATTGAGTATTGAAGATTGAGTATTGATCACGGAGGGTAGAGGATTGAGGATTGAGGATTGAAGATTGAATATTGAGGATTGAAGATTGAGGATTGAGGATTGAGGATTGAGGATGGAGGATGAGGGCTGAGGGTTGAGGATTGAGGTTTGAGGACTGAGGACTGAGGATTGAGGATTGAGAGCTGAGGATTGAGGATTGAGGATTGAGGATTGAGGATTGAGAATTGAGGATTGATGATTGAGGGTTGAAGATTGAATATTGAGGATTGATGATTGAGGATTGATGATTAAGGATTGAGGATGGAGGATGAGGGCTGAGGGTTGAGGATTGAGGTTTGAGGACTGAGGACTGAGGATTGAGGATTGAGAATTGAGGATTGAGGGTTGAGGATTGAAGATTGAATATTGAGGATTGAAGATTGAGGATTGATGGTTAAGGATTGAGGATGGAGGATGAGGGCTGAGGGTTGAGGATTGAGGTTTGAGGACTGAGGACTGAGGATTGTGGATTGAGAATTGAGGATTGAGGGTTGAGGATTGAAGATTGAGGATTGAGGATTGAGGATTGAGGGTTGAGGATCTAGAATTGGAGATTGATTATTGAGGATTGAAGATTGGGGATTGATGATTGAGGATTGAGAATTGATAATTGAGGAAGAGGACAGAGGGTTGAGGATTGAGGTTTGAGAAATGAGGATTGAGGATTGAGGATTGAGGATTGAAGATTGAGGATTGAAAATTGAGGATGAGGACTGAGGGTTGAGAATTGAGGTTTGAGAAATGAGGATTGAGGATTGAGGATTGAGGATTGAGGGTTGAGCATTGAGGATTGAGTATTGAAGATTGAGTGTTAATCACGGAGGGTTGAGGATTGAGGATTGAGGATTGAGGATTGAAGATTGAATATTGAGGATTGAAGATTGAGGATTGAGGATTGAGGATTGATGATTAAGGATTGAGGATGGAGGATGAGGGCTGAGTGTTGAGGATTGAGGTTTGAAGACTGAGGTCTGAGGATTGAGGATTGAGAATTGAGGATTGAGGGTTGAGGATTGAAGATTGAGGATTGGGTATTGAGGATTGAAGAATGAGGGTTGTGGAATGAGGATTGAGGATGGAGGATGAGGGCTGAGGGTTGAGGATTGAGGTTTGAGTCTTGAATCCTGAGAATTCAGGATATTCTATTGAGTATTGAGAATTGAGTATTGATGGTTGAGTACTGAGGACTGAGGATTGAGGATTGAAGGCTGAGTATTGCGGATTCAGAATTGAGGTTTGAGGACTGAGGATTGAGGATTGAAGATTGAGTATTGAGGATTGAAGATTGAGGATTGGGGATTGAGGATTGAGGATTGAGGATGATGTCTGAGGGTTGAGGATTGAGGTTTGAGGACTGAGGACTGAGGATTGAGGACTGAGGATTGAGGATGATGGCTGAGGGTCGGGGATTGAGGTTTGACGGCTGAGGACTGAGGATTGAGGATTGAGAATCAAGGATTGTTGATAGAGGATTGAAGATTGAGGATTGGGTATTGAGGATTGAAGAATGAGGATTGAGGATTGAGGATTGAGGATTGAGGGTTGAGGATCTAAGATTGGAGATTGATTATTGGGGATTGAAGATTGGGGATTGAGGATTGAGGATTGAGGATTGAGGATTGAAGATTGATTATTGAGGATTGAGGATTGAGGATCTAGGATTGGAGATTGAAGATTGAGGATTGAGGATTGAGGGTCGAGTATTGAGGACGAGGACTGACGGTTGAGGATTGAGGTTTGAAGTCTGAGGACTGAGGATTGAAGACTGAGGGTTGAGGATGAGGGCAGAGGTTCTGGGATTGAGGTTTGACGACTGAGGATTGAGGATTGAGGATTGAGAATTGAGGATTGGTGATTGAGGATTCAAGATTGAGGATTGGGTATTGAGGATTGAAGAATGAGGATTGAGGATTGAGGGTTGAGGATTGAGGATTGAGGATCTAGGATTGGAGATTGATTATTGAGGATTGAAGATTGAGGATTGAGGATTGAGGGTTGAGGATCTAGAATTGGAGATTGATTATTGAGGATTGAAGATTGAGGATTGATGATTGATGATTGAGGATTGAGAATTGAGAATTGAGGATGAGGACTGAGGGTTGAGGATTGAGGTTTCAGAAATGAGGATTGAGGATTGAGGATTGAGGATTGAGGATTGAGGATTAAGGATTGTGTATTAAAGATTGAGTATTGATCACTGAGGGTTGAGGATTGAGGATTGAGTGTTGAGGATTGAGGGTTGATGATTGAATATTGAGGATTGAAGATTGAGGATTGATGATTAAGGATTGAGGATGGATGATGAGGGCTGAGGGTTGAGGATTGAGGTTTGAGGACTGAGGACTGAGGATTGGGGATCGAGAGTTGAGGATTGAGGATTGAGGATTGAGGATTGAGGATTGAGAATTGAGGATTGATGATTGAGGGTTGAAAATTGAGTATTGAGGATTGAAGATTGAGGATTGAGTATTGAGGATTGAGGATTGAGGATTGAAGATTGAGTATTGAGGATTGAAGATTGAGGATTGAGGATTGAGGATTGAGGATTGAGGATTGAAGATTGAGGGTTGAGGATTGAGGATTGAGGATTGAGGATTGAAAATTGAGGATTGAAGATTGAGGATTGAGGATTGAGGATTGAAGATTGAGTATCGAGGATTGAAGATTGAGGATTGAGGATTGAGGATTGAGGAATGATGATTGAAGATTGTGTATTGAAGATTGAAGATTGAGGATTGAGGATTGAGGATTGAGGATTGAGGATTGAGGATTGAAGATTGAGGGTTGGGTATTGAGGATTGAAGAATGAGGATTGAGGATTGAGTATTGAGGATTGAGGATTGAGGATCTAGGATTGGAGATTGATTATTGAGGATTGAAGATTGAGGATTGAGGATTGAGGATTGAGGACCTTGAATTGGAGATTGATTATTGAGGTTTGAAGATTGAGGATTGATGATTGAGGATTGAGAATTGAGAATTGAGGATGAGGACTGAGGGTTGAGGATTGAGGTTTGAGAAATGACGATTGAGGATTGAGGATTGAGGATTGAGGATTGAGGATTGAGGAATGTGTATTAAAGATTGAGTATTGATCACTGAGGATTGAGGATTGAGGATTGATGGTTGAGGATTGAGGGTTGATGATTGAATATTGAGGATTGAAGATTGAGGATTGATGATTAAGGATTGAGGATGGAGGATGAGGGCTGAGTGTCGAGGATTGAGGTTTGAGGACTGAGGACAGAGGATTGAGGATTGAGAATTGAGGATTGAGGATTGAGGATTGAGGATTGAAAATTGAGTATTGAGGACTGAAGATTGAGGATTGAGGATTGACGATTGAGGATTGAGCATTGAGGATTGAAGATTGAACATTGATGGTTGAAGATTGAGGATTGAGGATTGAGTGTTGTGGATTGAGGACGAGGACTGAGGGTTGAATATTGATGATTGAGGTCTGAGGATTGAGGATTGAGGATTGAAAATTGAGGATTGAGGATTGAGGATTGATGATTGAGGATTGAAGATTGGATATTGAGGATTGAAGATTGAGGATTGAGGATTGAGGACTGAGGATTGAGGCTTGAAGGTTGAGTATTGAAGATTCAGGATTGAGGTTTGAGGACTGAGGATTGAGGATTGAAGATTGAGGATTGAGGATTGAAGATTGAGTATTGATGATTGAATACTGAGGATTGAGGATTGAGGTTTGAGGATTGAGGACGAGGACTGACGGTAGAGGATTGAGGTTTGTGGTTTGAGGACTGAGAATTGAGGACTGAGGATTGAGGATTGAGGATTAAGCAATGAGGATTGAAGATTGAAGACTGGGGATTGAGGATTGATGATTGAGAATTAAGGATTGAAGATTGTGGATTGAGGATCTAGGATTGGAGATTGATTATTGAGGATTGAAGATTGAGGATTGAGGATTGAGGATTGATGATTGAGAATTGAGGATGAGGACTGAGGGTTGAGGATTGAGGTTTCAGAAATGAGGATTGAGGATTGAGGATTGAGGATTGAGGATTGAGGATTAAGGATTGTGTATTAAAGATTGAGTATTGATCACTGAGGGTTGAGGATTGAGGATTGAGTGTTGAGGATTGAGGGTTGATGATTGAATATTGAGGATTGAAGATTGAGGATTGATGATTAAGGATTGAGGATGGATGATGAGGGCTGAGGGTTGAGGATTGAGGTTTGAGGACTGAGGACTGAGGATTGGGGATCGAGAGTTGAGGATTGAGGATTGAGGATTGAGGATTGAGGATTGAGGATTGAGAATTGAGGATTGATGATTGAGGGTTGAAAATTGAGTATTGAGGATTGAAGGTTGAGGATTGAGTATTGAGGATTGAGGATTGAGGATTGAAGATTGAGTATTGAGGATTGAAGATTGAGGATTGAGGATTGAGGATTGAGGATTGAGGATTGAAGATTGAGGGTTGAGGATTGAGGATTGAGGATTGAGGATTGAAAATTGAGGATTGAGGATTGAGGATTGAGGATTGAGGATTGAAGATTGAGTATCGAGGATTGAAGATTGAGGATTGAGGATTGAGGATTGAGGAATGATTATTGAAGATTGTGTATTGAAGATTGAAGATTGAGGATTGAGGATTGAGGATTGAGGATTGAGGATTGAGGATTGAAGATTGAGGGTTGGGTATTGAGGATTGAAGAATGAGGATTGAGGATTGAGTATTGAGGATTGAGGATTGAGGATCTAGGATTGGAGATTGATTATTGAGGATTGAAGATTGAGGATTGAGGATTGAGGATTGAGGACCTTGAATTGGAGATTGATTATTGAGGTTTGAAGATTGAGGATTGATGATTGAGGATTGAGAATTGAGAATTGAGGATGAGGACTGAGGGTTGAGGATTGAGGTTTGAGAAATGACGATTGAGGATTGAGGATTGAGGATTGAGGATTGAGGATTGAGGAATGTGTATTAAAGATTGAGTATTGATCACTGAGGATTGAGGATTGAGGATTGATGGTTGAGGATTGAGGGTTGATGATTGAATATTGAGGATTGAAGATTGAGGATTGATGATTAAGGATTGAGGATGGAGGATGAGGGCTGAGTGTCGAGGATTGAGGTTTGAGGACTGAGGACAGAGGATTGAGGATTGAGAATTGAGGATTGAGGATTGAGGATTGAGGATTGAAAATTGAGTATTGAGGACTGAAGATTGAGGATTGAGGATTGACGATTGAGGATTGAGCATTGAGGATTGAAGATTGAACATTGATGGTTGAAGATTGAGGATTGAGGATTGAGTGTTGTGGATTGAGGACGAGGACTGAGGGTTGAATATTGATGATTGAGGTCTGAGGATTGAGGATTGAGGATTGAAAATTGAGGATTGAGGATTGAGGATTGATGATTGAGGATTGAAGATTGGATATTGAGGATTGAAGATTGAGGATTGAGGATTGAGGACTGAGGATTGAGGCTTGAAGGTTGAGTATTGCAGATTCAGGATTGAGGTTTGAGGACTGAGGACTGAGGATTGAAGATTGAGGATTGAGGATTGAAGATTGAGTATTGATGATTGAATACTGAGGATTGAGGATTGAGGTTTGAGGATTGAGGACGAGGACTGACGGTAGAGGATTGAGGTTTGTGGTTTGAGGACTGAGAATTGAGGACTGAGGATTGAGGATTGAGGATTAAGCAATGAGGATTGAAGATTGAAGACTGGGGATTGAGGATTGATGATTGAGAATTAAGGATTGAAGATTGTGGATTGAGGATCTAGGATTGGAGATTGATTATTGAGGATTGAAGATTGAGGATTGAGGATTGAGGATTGATGATTGAGAATTGAGGATGAGGACTGAGGGTTGAGGATTGAGGTTTGAAGAATGGGGATTGAGGGTAGGGTTGAGGATTGAAGATTGAGGATAGAGGATTGAGTATTGAAGATTGAGTATTGATGCCTGAGGATTGAGGATTGAGGATTGAGGATTGAGGATTGGGGATTGAATATTGAGTACTGAGGATTGAAGATTGAGGATTGAGGATTGAGGATTGTGGATGGAGGATGAGGGCTGAGGGTTGAGGATTGAGGTTTGAGGACTGAGGACTGACGATTGAGGATTGAGAATTAAGGATTGTTGATAGAGGATTGAAGATTGAGGATTGGGTATTGAGGATTGAAGAATTAGGATTGTGGATTGAGGATTGAAGATTGAGGGTTGAGGATCTAGAATTGGAGATTGACTATTGAGGATTGAAGATTGGGGATTGAGGATTGAGGATTGAGGATCTAGGATTGGAGATTGATTATTGAGTATTGAAGACTGGGGATTGAGGATTGAGGATTGTGGATCTAGGATTGGAGATTGAAGATTGAGGATTGAGGATTGAGGGTTGAGGATTGAGGACGAGGACTGACGGTTGAGGATTGAGGTTTGAGGATTGAGGATTGAGGATTGAGGACTGAGGCTTGAGGATTGAGGATTGAGCATTGAGGATTGAAGATTGAGGACTGGCGATTGAGGATTGAAGATTGAGGATTGATGATTGAGGATTGAGAATTGAGAATTGAGGATGAGGACTGAGGGTTGAGGATTGAGGTTTGTGAAATGAGGATTGAGGATTGAGGATTGAGGATTGAGGATTGAGAATTGAGGATTGTGTATTAATGATTGAGTATTGATCACTGAGGATTGAGGATTGAGGATTGAAAATTGAGTATTGAGGATTGAAGATTGAGGATTGAGGATTGACGATTGTGGATTGTGGATGGAAGATTGAGTATTGAGGATTGAAGATTGAGGATTGAGGATTGAGGATTGAGGATTGAGGATTGAAGATTGAGGATAGAGGATTGAGGATTGAGGATTGAGCATTGAGGATTGAGGGTTGAGGATCTAGGATTGGAGATTGATTATTGAGGATTGAAGATTGGGGATTGAGGATTGAGGATTGAGGATTTAGGATTGGAGATTGAAGATTGAGGATTGAGGATTGAGGGTTGAGGATTGAGGACGAGGACTGACGGTTGAGGATTGAGGTTTGAGGATTGAGGATTGAGGACTGAGGATTGAGGATTGAGGATTGAGCATTGAGGATTGAAGATTGAGGACTGGCGATAGAGGATTGAAGATTGAGGATTAAGGATTGAGGATTGGGGATTGAGGATGTAGGATTGGAGATTGATTATTGAGGATTGAAGATTGAGGATTGAGGATTGAGGATTGAGGATTGAAGATTGAGTATTGATGACTGAATATTGAGAATTGAGGATTGAGGTTTGAGGATTGAGGACGAGGACTGACGGTAGAGGATTTAGGTTTGAGGATTGAGGACTGAGGATTGAGGACTGAGGATTGAGGATTGGAGATTGAGGATTGGGGATTGAGGATTGGCGATTGAGGATTGAGTATTGAGAATTGAGGATTGATGGTTGAGCATTGAGGATTCATGGCTGAGGATTGTGTGTTGAATATTGAGGGTTGAGGATTGAGGATTGAGGACTGAGGATTGAGGATTGAAGATTGAGTATTGATGATTGAATATTGAGAATTGAGGATTGAGGTTTGAGGATTGAGGACGAGGACTGACGGTAGAGGATTTAGGTTTGAGGATTGAGGACTGAGGATTGAGGACTGAGGATTGAGGATTGAGGATTGAGCATTGAGGATTGAATATTGAAGACTGGGGATTGAGGATTGAAGATTGAGAATTAAGGATTGAAGATTGTGGATCGATGATCTAGGATTGGAGATTGATTATTGAGGATTGAAGATTGAGGATTGAGGATTGAGGATTGAGGATTGAGAATTGAGGATGAGGATAGAGGATTGAGGATTGAGGATTGAGCATTGAGGATTGAGGGTTGAGGATCTAGGATTGGAGATTGATTATTGAGGATTGAAGATTGGGGATTGAGGATTGAGGATTGAGGATTTAGGATTGAGGATTGAAAATTGAGGATTGAGGATTGAGGATTGAGGATTGAGGATTGAAGATTGAGTATCGAGGATTGAAGATTGAGGATTGAGGATTGAGGATTGAGGAATGATGATTGAAGATTGTGTATTGAAGATTGAAGATTGAGGATTGAGGATTGAGGATTGAGGATTGAGGATTGAGGATTGAAGATTGAGGGTTGGGTATTGAGGATTGAAGAATGAGGATTGAGGATTGAGTATTGAGGATTGAGGATTGAGGATCTAGGATTGGAGATTGATTATTGAGGATTGAAGATTGAGGATTGAGGATTGAGGATTGAGGACCTTGAATTGGAGATTGATTATTGAGGATTGAAGATTGAGGATTGATGATTGAGGATTGAGAATTGAGAATTGAGGATGACGACTGAGGGTTGAGGATTGAGGTTTGAGAAATGACGATTGAGGATTGAGGATTGAGGATTGAGGATTGAGGATTGAGGAATGTGTATTAAAATTGAGTATTGATCACTGAGGATTGAGGATTGAGGATTGATGGTTGAGGATTGAGGGTTGATGATTGAATATTGAGGATTGAAGATTGAGGATTGATGATTAAGGATTGAGGATGGAGGATGAGGGCTGAGTGTTGAGGATTGAGGTTTGAGGACTGAGGACAGAGGATTGAGGATTGAGAATTGAGGATTGAGGATTGAGGATTGAGGATTGAAAATTGAGTATTGAGGACTGAAGATTGAGGATTGAGGATTGACGATTGAGGATTGAGGATTGAAGATTGAGTATTGAGGATTGAAGATTGAGGATTGAGGATTGAGGATTGAGGATTGTGGATTGAAGATTGAGGATTGAGGATTGAGGATTGAGGATTGAGCATTGAGGATTGAAGATTGAACATTGATGGTTGAAGATTGAGGATTGAGGATTCAGTGTTGTGGATTGAGGACGAGGACTGAGGGTTGAATATTGATGATTGAGGTCTGAGGATTGAGGATTGAGGATTGAAAATTGAGGATTGAGGATTGAGGATTGAGGACTGAGGATTGAAGATTGGATATTGAGGATTGAAGATTGAGGATTGAGGACTGAGGATTGAGGCTTGAAGGTTGAGTATTGAAGATTCAGGATTGAGGTTTGAGGACTGAGGATTGAGGATTGAAGATTGAGGATCGAGGATTGAAGATTGAGTATTGATGATTGAATACTGAGGATTGAGGATTGAGGTTTGAGGATTGAGGACGAGGACTGACGGTAGAGGATTGAGGTTTGTGGTTTGAGGATTGAGAATTGAGGACTGATGATTGAGGATTGAGGATTAAGCATTGAGGATTGAGTATCTAGGATTGGAGATTGATTATTGAGGATTGAAGATTGGGGATTGAGGATTGAGGATTGAGTATCTAGGATTGGAGATTGGTTATTGAGGATTGAAGATTGAGGATTGATGATTGAGGATTGAGAATTGAGAATTGAGGATGAGGACTGAGGGTTGAGGATTGAGGTTTGAGAAATGAGGATTGAGGATTGAGGATTGAGGATTGAGGATTGAGGATTGAGGATTGTGTATTAAAGATTGAGTATTGATCACTGAGGATTGAGGATTGAGGATTGAGTGTTGAGGATTGAGGGTTGATGATTGAATATTGAGGATTGAAGATTGAGGATTGATGATTAAGGATTGAGGATGGAGGATGAGGGCTGAGTGTTGAGGATTGAGGTTTGAGGACTGAGGACAGAGGACTGAGGATTGAGAATTGAGGATTGAGGATTGAGGATTGAAGATTGAGTATTGAGGATTGAAGATTGAGGATTGAGGATTGACGATTGTGGATTGTGGATTGAAGATTGTGTATTGAGGATTGAAGATTGAGGATTGAGGATTGAGGATTGAGGATTGAGGATTAAAGATTGAGGATAGAGGATTGAGGATTGAGGATTGAGCATTGAGGATTGAAGATTGAATATTGATGATTGAAGATTGAGGATTGAGGATTGAGGGTTGTGGATTGAGGACGAGGACTGAGGGTTGAATATTGATGATTGAGGTCTGAGGATTGAGGATTGAGGATTGAAAATTGAGGATTGAGGATTGAGGATTGAGGATTGAGGATTGAAGATTGGATATTGAGGATTGAAGATTGGATATTGAGGATTGAAGATTGAGGATTGAGGATTGAGGACTGAGGATTGGGGATTGAATATTGAGTACTGAGGATGGAAGATTGAGGATTGATCACAGAGGATTGAGGACTGACGATTGAGGATTGAGAATTAAGGATTGTTGATAGAGGATTGAAGATTGAGGATTGGGTATTGAGGATTGAAGAATTAGGATTGAGGATTGAGGATTGAAGATTGAGGGTTGAGGATCTAGAATTGGAGATTGACTATTGAGGATTGAAGATTGGGGATTGAGGATTGAGGATTGAGGATCTAGGATTGGAGATTGATTATTGAGTATTGAAGATTGGGGATTGAGGATTGAGGATTGAGGATCTAGGATTGGAGATTGAAGATTGAGGATTGAGGGTTGAGGGTTGAGGATTGAGGACGAGGACTGACGGTTGAGGATTGAGGTTTGAGGATTGAGGATCGAGGATTGAGGACTGAGGCTTGAGGATTGAGGACTGAGGATTGAGGATTGAAGATTGAGCATTGATGATTGAATATTGAGAATTGAGGATTGAGGTTTGAGGATTGAGGACGAGGACTGACGGTAGAGGATTTAGGTTTGAGGATTGAGGACTGAGGATTGAGGACTGAGTATTGAGGATTGAGGATTGAGCATTGAGGATTGAATATTGAAGACTGGGGATTGAGGATTGAAGATTGAGAATTAAGGATTGAAGATTGTGGATCGACGATCTAGGATTGGAGATTGATTATTGAGGATTGAAGATTGAGGATTGAGGATTGAGGATTGAGGATTGAGAATTGAGGATGAGGACTGAGGGTTGAGGATTGAGGTTTGAGGAATGAGGATTGAGGGATGAGGATTGAGGATTGAGGATTGAGGATTGAGGATTGAGGATTGAGGATTGGGGATTGAATATTGAGTACTGAGGATGGAAGATTGAGGATTGATCACTGAGGATTGAGGACTGAGGATTGAGGATTGAGGATTGAGGATTGAGCATTGAAGACTGAATATTGAGGATTGAAGATTGAGGATTGAGGTTTGAGGGTTGAGGATGGATGATGAGGGCTGAGGGTCGGGGATTGAGGTTTGACGGCTGAGGACTGACGATTGAGGATTGAGAATTAAGGATTGTTGATAGAGGATTGAAGATTGAGGATTCTGTATTGAGGATTGAAGAATTAGGATTGAGGATTGAGGATTGAAGATTGAGGGTTGAGGATCTAGAATTGGAGATTGATTATTGAGGATTGAAGATTGAGGATTGAGGATTGAGAATTGAGAATTGAGAATTGAGGATGAGGACTGAGGGTTGAGGATTGAGGTTTGAGGAATGAGGATTGAGGGATGAGGATTGAGGATTGAGGATTGAGGATTGAGGATTGATGATTGAGGATTGGGGATTGAATATTGAGTACTGAGGATGGAAGATTGAGGATTGATCACTGAGGATTGAGGACTGAGGATTGAGGATTGAGGATTGAGCATTGAAGACTGAATATTGAGGATTGAAGATTGAGGATTGAGGTTTGAGGGTTGAGGATGGATGATGAGGGCTGAGGGTTGAGGATTGAGGATTGAGGATTGAGGATTGAAGATTGAGTATCGAGGATTGAAGATTGAGGATTGAGGATTGAGGATTGAGGAATGATGATTGAAGATTGTGTATTGAAGATTGAAGATTGAGGATTGAGGATTGAGGATTGAGGATTGAGGATTGAGAATTGAAGATTGAGGGTTGGGTATTGAGGATTGAAGAATGAGGATTGAGGATTGAGTATTGAGGATTGAGGATTGAGGATCTAGGATTGGAGATTGATTATTGAGGATTGAAGATTGAGGATTGAGGATTGAGGATTGAGGACCTTGAATTGGAGATTGATTATTGAGGTTTGAAGATTGAGGATTGATGATTGAGGATTGAGAATTGAGAATTGAGGATGAGGACTGAGGGTTGAGGATTGAGGTTTGAGAAATGACGATTGAGGATTGAGGATTGAGGATTGAGGATTGAGGATTGAGGAATGTGTATTAAAGATTGAGTATTGATCACTGAGGATTGAGGATTGAGGATTGATGGTTGAGGATTGAGGGTTGATGATTGAATATTGAGGATTGAAGATTGAGGATTGATGATTAAGGATTGAGGATGGAGGATGAGGGCTGAGTGTCGAGGATTGAGGTTTGAGGACTGAGGACAGAGGATTGAGGATTGAGAATTGAGGATTGAGGATTGAGGATTGAGGATTGAAAATTGAGTATTGAGGACTGAAGATTGAGGATTGAGGATTGACGATTGAGGATTGAGCATTGAGGATTGAAGATTGAACATTGATGGTTGAAGATTGAGGATTGAGGATTGAGTGTTGTGGATTGAGGACGAGGACTGAGGGTTGAATATTGATGATTGAGGTCTGAGGATTGAGGATTGAGGATTGAAAATTGAGGATTGAGGATTGAGGATTGATGATTGAGGATTGAAGATTGGATATTGAGGATTGAAGATTGAGGATTGAGGATTGAGGACTGAGGATTGAGGCTTGAAGGTTGAGTATTGAAGATTCAGGATTGAGGTTTGAGGACTGAGGACTGAGGATTGAAGATTGAGGATTGAGGATTGAAGATTGCGTATTGATGATTGAATACTGAGGATTGAGGATTGAGGTTTGAGGATTGAGGACGAGGACTGACGGTAGAGGATTGAGGTTTGTGGTTTGAGGACTGAGAATTGAGGACTGAGGATTGAGGATTGAGGATTAAGCAATGAGGATTGAAGATTGAAGACTGGGGATTGAGGATTGATGATTGAGAATTAAGGATTGAAGATTGTGGATTGAGGATCTAGGATTGGAGATTGATTATTGAGGATTGAAGATTGAGGATTGAGGATTGAGGATTGATGATTGAGAATTGAGGATGAGGACTGAGGGTTGAGGATTGAGGTTTGAAGAATGGGGATTGAGGGTAGGGTTGAGGATTGAAGATTGAGGATAGAGGATTGAGTATTGAAGATTGAGTATTGATGCCTGAGGATTGAGGATTGAGGATTGAGGATTGAGGATTGGGGATTGAATATTGAGTACTGAGGATTGAAGATTGAGGATTGAGGATTGAGGATTGTGGATGGAGGATGAGGGCTGAGGGTTGAGGATTGAGGTTTGAGGACTGAGGACTGACGATTGAGGATTGAGAATTAAGGATTGTTGATAGAGGATTGAAGATTGAGGATTGGGTATTGAGGATTGAAGAATTAGGATTGAGGATTGAGGATTGAAGATTGAGGGTTGAGGATCTAGAATTGGAGATTGACTATTGAGGATTGAAGATTGGGGATTGAGGATTGAGGATTGAGGATCTAGGATTGGAGATTGATTATTGAGTATTGAAGACTGGGGATTGAGGATTGAGGATTGTGGATCTAGGATTGGAGATTGAAGATTGAGGATTGAGGATTGAGGGTTGAGGGTTGAGGACGAGGACTGACGGTTGAGGATTGAGGTTTGAGGATTGAGGATTGAGGATTGAGGACTGAGGCTTGAGGATTGAGGATTGAGCATTGAGGATTGAAGATTGAGGACTGGCGATTGAGGATTGAAGATTGAGGATTGATGATTGAGGATTGAGAATTGAGAATTGAGGATGAGGACTGAGGGTTGAGGATTGAGGTTTGTGAAATGAGGATTGAGGATTGAGGATTGAGGATTGAGGATTGAGCATTGAGGATTGAAGATTGAGGACTGGCGATAGAGGATTGAAGATTGAGGATTAAGGATTGAGGATTGGGGATTGAGGATGTAGGATTGGAGATTGATTATTGAGGATTGAAGATTGAGGATTGAGGATTGAGGATTGAGGATTGAAGATTGAGTATTGATGACTGAATATTGAGAATTGAGGATTGAGGTTTGAGGATTGAGGACGAGGACTGACGGTAGAGGATTTAGGTTTGAGGATTGTGGACTGAGGATTGAGGACTGAGGATTGAGGATTGGAGATTGAGGATTGGGGATTGAGGATTGGCGATTGAGGATTGAGTATTGAGAATTGAGGATTGATGGTTGAGCATTGAGGATTCATGGCTGAGGATTGTGTGTTGAATATTGAGGGTTGAGGATTGAGGATTGAGGACTGAGGATTGAGGATTGAAGATTGAGTATTGATGATTGAATATTGAGAATTGAGGATTGAGGTTTGAGGATTGAGGACGAGGACTGACGGTAGAGGATTTAGGTTTGAGGATTGAGGACTGAGGATTGAGGACTGAGGATTGAGGATTGAGGATTGAGCATTGAGGATTGAATATTGAAGACTGGGGATTGAGGATTGAAGATTGAGAATTAAGGATTGAAGATTGTGGATCGACGATCTAGGATTGGAGATTGATTATTGAGGATTGAAGATTGAGGATTGAGGATTGAGGATTGAGGATTGAGAATTGAGGATGAGGACTGAGGGTTGAGGATTGAGGTTTGAAGAATGGGGATTGAGGGTAGGGTTGAGGATTGAAGATTGAGGATAGAGGATTGAGTATTGAAGATTGAGTATTGATGCCTGAGGATTGAGGATTGAGGATTGAGGATTGAGGATTGGGGATTGAATATTGAGTACTGAGGATTGAAGATTGAGGATTGAGGATTGAGGATTGTGGATGGAGGATGAGGGCTGAGGGTTGAGGATTGAGGTTTGAGGACTGAGGACTGACGATTGAGGATTGAGAATTAAGGATTGTTGATAGAGGATTGAAGATTGAGGATTGGGTATTGAGGATTGAAGAATTAGGATTGAGGATTGAGGATTGAAGATTGAGGGTTGAGGATCTAGAATTGGAGATTGACTATTGAGGATTGAAGATTGGGGATTGAGGATTGAGGATTGAGGATCTAGGATTGGAGATTGATTATTGAGTATTGAAGACTGGGGATTGAGGATTGAGGATTGTGGATCTAGGATTGGAGATTGAAGATTGAGGATTGAGGATTGAGGGTTGAGGGTTGAGGACGAGGACTGACGGTTGAGGATTGAGGTTTGAGGATTGAGGATTGAGGATTGAGGACTGAGGCTTGAGGATTGAGGATTGAGCATTGAGGATTGAAGATTGAGGACTGGCGATTGAGGATTGAAGATTGAGGATTGATGATTGAGGATTGAGAATTGAGAATTGAGGATGAGGACTGAGGGTTGAGGATTGAGGTTTGTGAAATGAGGATTGAGGATTGAGGATTGAGGATTGAGGATTGAGAATTGAGGATTGTGTATTAATGATTGAGTATTGATCACTGAGGATTGAGGATTGAGGATTGAAAATTGAGTATTGAGGATTGAAGATTGAGGATTGAGGATTGACGATTGTGGATTGTGGATGGAAGATTGAGTATTGAGGATTGAAGATTGAGGATTGAGGATTGAGGATTGAGGATTGAGGATTGAAGATTGAGGATAGAGGATTGAGGATTGAGGATTGAGCATTGAGGATTGAGGGTTGAGGATCTAGGATTGGAGATTGATTATTGAGGATTGAAGATTGGGGATTGAGGATTGAGGATTGAGGATTTAGGATTGGAGATTGAAGATTGAGGATTGAGGATTGAGGGTTGAGGATTGAGGACGAGGACTGACGGTTGAGGATTGAGGTTTGAGGATTGAGGATTGAGGACTGAGGATTGAGGATTGAGGATTGAGCATTGAGGATTGAAGATTGAGGACTGGCGATAGAGGATTGAAGATTGAGGATTAAGGATTGAGGATTGGGGATTGAGGATGTAGGATTGGAGATTGATTATTGAGGATTGAAGATTGAGGATTGAGGATTGAGGATTGAGGATTGAAGATTGAGTATTGATGACTGAATATTGAGAATTGAGGATTGAGGTTTGAGGATTGAGGACGAGGACTGACGGTAGAGGATTTAGGTTTGAGGATTGTGGACTGAGGATTGAGGACTGAGGATTGAGGATTGGAGATTGAGGATTGGGGATTGAGGATTGGCGATTGAGGATTGAGTATTGAGAATTGAGGATTGATGGTTGAGCATTGAGGATTCATGGCTGAGGATTGTGTGTTGAATATTGAGGGTTGAGGATTGAGGATTGAGGACTGAGGATTGAGGATTGAAGATTGAGTATTGATGATTGAATATTGAGAATTGAGGATTGAGGTTTGAGGATTGAGGACGAGGACTGACGGTAGAGGATTTAGGTTTGAGGATTGAGGACTGAGGATTGAGGACTGAGGATTGAGGATTGAGGATTGAGCATTGAGGATTGAATATTGAAGACTGGGGATTGAGGATTGAAGATTGAGAATTAAGGATTGAAGATTGTGGATCGACGATCTAGGATTGGAGATTGATTATTGAGGATTGAAGATTGAGGATTGAGGATTGAGGATTGAGGATTGAGAATTGAGGATGAGGATAGAGGATTGAGGATTGAGGATTGAGCATTGAGGATTGAGGGTTGAGGATCTAGGATTGGAGATTGATTATTGAGGATTGAAGATTGGGGATTGAGGATTGAGGATTGAGGATTTAGGATTGAGGATTGAAAATTGAGGATTGAGGATTGAGGATTGAGGATTGAGGATTGAAGATTGAGTATCGAGGATTGAAGATTGAGGATTGAGGATTGAGGATTGAGGAATGATGATTGAAGATTGTGTATTGAAGATTGAAGATTGAGGATTGAGGATTGAGGATTGAGGATTGAGGATTGAGGATTGAAGATTGAGGGTTGGGTATTGAGGATTGAAGAATGAGGATTGAGGATTGAGTATTGAGGATTGAGGATTGAGGATCTAGGATTGGAGATTGATTATTGAGGATTGAAGATTGAGGATTGAGGATTGAGGATTGAGGACCTTGAATTGGAGATTGATTATTGAGGATTGAAGATTGAGGATTGATGATTGAGGATTGAGAATTGAGAATTGAGGATGACGACTGAGGGTTGAGGATTGAGGTTTGAGAAATGACGATTGAGGATTGAGGATTGAGGATTGAGGATTGAGGATTGAGGAATGTGTATTAAAATTGAGTATTTATCACTGAGGATTGAGGATTGAGGATTGATGGTTGAGGATTGAGGGTTGATGATTGAATATTGAGGATTGAAGATTGAGGATTGATGATTAAGGATTGAGGATGGAGGATGAGGGCTGAGTGTTGAGGATTGAGGTTTGAGGACTGAGGACAGAGGATTGAGGATTGAGAATTGAGGATTGAGGATTGAGGATTGAGGATTGAAAATTGAGTATTGAGGACTGAAGATTGAGGATTGAGGATTGACGATTGAGGATTGAGGATTGAAGATTGAGTATTGAGGATTGAAGATTGAGGATTGAGGATTGAGGATTGAGGATTGTGGATTGAAGATTGAGGATTGAGGATTGAGGATTGAGGATTGAGCATTGAGGATTGAAGATTGAACATTGATGGTTGAAGATTGAGGATTGAGGATTGAGTGTTGTGGATTGAGGACGAGGACTGAGGGTTGAATATTGATGATTGAGGTCTGAGGATTGAGGATTGAGGATTGAAAATTGAGGATTGAGGATTGAGGATTGAGGACTGAGGATTGAAGATTGGATATTGAGGATTGAAGATTGAGGATTGTGGATTGAGGACTGAGGATTGAGGCTTGAAGGTTGAGTATTGAAGATTCAGGATTGAGGTTTGAGGACTGAGGATTGAGGATTGAAGATTGAGGATCGAGGATTAAAGATTGAGTATTGATGATTGAATACTGAGGATTGAGGATTGAGGTTTGAGGATTGAGGACGAGGACTGACGGTAGAGGATTGAGGTTTGTGGTTTGAGGATTGAGAATTGAGGACTGATGATTGAGGATTGAGGATTAAGCATTGAGGATTGAGTATCTAGGATTGGAGATTGATTATTGAGGATTGAAGATTGGGGATTGAGGATTGAGGATTGAGTATCTAGGATTGGAGATTGGTTATTGAGGATTGAAGATTGAGGATTGATGATTGAGGATTGAGAATTGAGAATTGAGGATGAGGACTGAGGGTTGAGGATTGAGGTTTGAGAAATGAGGATTGAGGATTGAGGATTGAGGATTGAGGATTGAGGATTGAGGATTGTGTATTAAAGATTGAGTATTGATCACTGAGGATTGAGGATTGAGGATTGAGTGTTGAGGATTGAGGGTTGATGATTGAATATTGAGGATTGAAGATTGAGGATTGATGATTAAGGATTGAGGATGGAGGATGAGGGCTGAGTGTTGAGGATTGAGGTTTGAGGACTGAGGACAGAGGACTGAGGATTGAGAATTGAGGATTGAGGATTGAGGATTGAAGATTGAGTATTGAGGATTGAAGATTGAGGATTGAGGATTGACGATTGTGGATTGTGGATTGAAGATTGTGTATTGAGGATTGAAGATTGAGGATTGAGGATTGAGGATTGAGGATTGAGGATTAAAGATTGAGGATAGAGGATTGAGGATTGAGGATTGAGCATTGAGGATTGAAGATTGAATATTGATGATTGAAGATTGAGGATTGAGGATTGAGGGTTGTGGATTGAGGACGAGGACTGAGGGTTGAATATTGATGATTGAGGTCTGAGGATTGAGGATTGAGGATTGAAAATTGAGGATTGAGGATTGAGGATTGAGGATTGAGGATTGAAGATTGGATATTGAGGATTGAAGATTGGATATTGAGGATTGAAGATTGAGGATTGAGGATTGAGGACTGAGGATTGGGGATTGAATATTGAGTACTGAGGATGGAAGATTGAGGATTGATCACAGAGGATTGAGGACTGACGATTGAGGATTGAGAATTAAGGATTGTTGATAGAGGATTGAAGATTGAGGATTGGGTATTGAGGATTGAAGAATTAGGATTGAGGATTGAGGATTGAAGATTGAGGGTTGAGGATCTAGAATTGGAGATTGACTATTGAGGATTGAAGATTGGGGATTGAGGATTGAGGATTGAGGATCTAGGATTGGAGATTGATTATTGAGTATTGAAGATTGGGGATTGAGGATTGAGGATTGAGGATCTAGGATTGGAGATTGAAGATTGAGGATTGAGGGTTGAGGGTTGAGGATTGAGGACGAGGACTGACGGTTGAGGATTGAGGTTTGAGGATTGAGGATCGAGGATTGAGGACTGAGGCTTGAGGATTGAGGACTGAGGATTGAGGATTGAAGATTGAGCATTGATGATTGAATATTGAGAATTGAGGATTGAGGTTTGAGGATTGAGGACGAGGACTGACGGTAGAGGATTTAGGTTTGAGGATTGAGGACTGAGGATTGAGGACTGAGGATTGAGGATTGAGGATTGAGCATTGAGGATTGAATATTGAAGACTGGGGATTGAGGATTGAAGATTGAGAATTAAGGATTGAAGATTGTGGATCGACGATCTAGGATTGGAGATTGATTATTGAGGATTGAAGATTGAGGATTGAGGATTGAGGATTGAGGATTGAGAATTGAGGATGAGGACTGAGGGTTGAGGATTGAGGTTTGAGGAATGAGGATTGAGGGATGAGGATTGAGGATTGAGGATTGAGGATTGAGGATTGAGGATTGAGGATTGGGGATTGAATATTGAGTACTGAGGATGGAAGATTGAGGATTGATCACTGAGGATTGAGGACTGAGGATTGAGGATTGAGGATTGAGGATTGAGCATTGAAGACTGAATATTGAGGATTGAAGATTGAGGATTGAGGTTTGAGGGTTGAGGATGGATGATGAGGGCTGAGGGTCGGGGATTGAGGTTTGACGGCTGAGGACTGACGATTGAGGATTGAGAATTAAGGATTGTTGATAGAGGATTGAAGATTGAGGATTCTGTATTGAGGATTGAAGAATTAGGATTGAGGATTGAGGATTGAAGATTGAGGGTTGAGGATCTAGAATTGGAGATTGATTATTGAGGATTGAAGATTGAGGATTGAGGATTGAGAATTGAGAATTGAGAATTGAGGATGAGGACTGAGGGTTGAGGATTGAGGTTTGAGGAATGAGGATTGAGGGATGAGGATTGAGGATTGAGGATTGAGGATTGAGGATTGATGATTGAGGATTGGGGATTGAATATTGAGTACTGAGGATGGAAGATTGAGGATTGATCACTGAGGATTGAGGACTGAGGATTGAGGATTGAGGATTGAGCATTGAAGACTGAATATTGAGGATTGAAGATTGAGGATTGAGGTTTGAGGGTTGAGGATGGATGATGAGGGCTGAGGGTTGAGGATTGAGGTTTGAGGACTGAGGACTGAGGATTGGGGATCGAGAGTTGAGGATTGAGGATTGAGGATTGAGGATTGAGGATTGAGGATTGAGAATTGAGGATTGATGATTGAGGGTTGAAAATTGAATATTGAGGATTGAAGATTGAGGGTTGATGATTAAGGATTGAGGATGGAGGATGAGGGCTGAGGGTTGAGGATTGAGGTTTGAGGACCGAGGACTGAGGATTGAGGATTGAGAATTGAGGATTGAGGGTTGAGGATTGAAGATTGAGGATTGGGTATTGAGGACTGAACATTGAGGGTTGTGGATTCAGGATTGAAGGTTGAATATTGATGAATGAATATTAACGATTGAGGATTGAGTGTTGTGGATTGAGGACGAGGAATGAGGGATCAGTATTGATACTTGAGGGCTGAGGATTGAGGATTGAGGATTGCGAATTGAGGATTGAATATTGAAGATTGAGGATTGGGTATTGAGGATTGTAGAATGAAGATTGAGGATTGAGGATTGAGGATTGAGGATTGAAAATTGAGTATTGAGGATTGAAGATTGAGGATTGAGTATTGAGGATTGAGGATTGAGGATTGAAGATTGAGTATTGAGGATTGAAGATTGAGGATTGAGGATTGAGGATTGAGGATTGAGGATTGAAGATTGAGGATTGAGGATTGAGGATTGAGGATTGAGGATTGGAGATTGAGGATTGGGGATTGAGGATTGGCGATTGAGGATTGAGTATTGAGAATTGAGGATTGATGGTTGAGCATTGAGGATTCATGGCTGAGGATTGTGTGCTGAATATTGAGGGTTGAGGATTGAGGATTGAGGACTGAGGATTGAGGATTGAAGATTGAGTATTGATGATTGAATATTGAGAATTGAGGATTGAGGTTTGAGGATTGAGGACGAGGACTGACGGTAGAGGATTTAGGTTTGAGGATTGAGGACTGAGGATTGAGGACTGAGGATTGAGGATTGAGGATTGAGCATTGAGGATTGAATATTGAAGACTGGGGATTGAGGATTGAAGATTGAGAATTAAGGATTGAAGATTGTGGATCGACGATCTAGGATTGGAGATTGATTATTGAGGATTGAAGATTGAGGATTGAGGATTGAGGATTGAGGATTGAGAATTGAGGATGAGGACTGAGGGTTGTGGATTGAGGTTTGAGGAATGAGGATTGAGGGATGAGGATTGAGGATTGAGGATTGAGGATTGAGGATTGAGGATTGAGGATTGGGGATTGAATATTGAGTACTGAGGATATAAGATTGAGGATTGATCACTGAGGATTGAGGACTGAGGATTGAGGATTGAGGATTGAGGATTGAAGACTGAATATTGAGGATTGAGGATTGAGGATTGAGGTTTGAGTGTTGAGGATGGATGATGAGGGCTGAGGGTTGAGGATTGAGGTTTGAGGACTGAGGACTGAGGATTGGGGATCGAGAGTTGAGGATTGAGGATTGAGGATTGAGGATTGAGGATTGAGAATTGAGGATTGATGATTGAGGGTTGAAAATTGAATATTGAGGATTGAAGATTGAGGGTTGATGATTAAGGATTGAGGATGGAGGATGAGGGCTGAGGGTTGAGGATTGAGGTTTGAGGACCGAGGACTGAGGATTGAGGATTGAGAATTGAGGATTGAGGGTTGAGGATTGAAGATTGAGGATTGGGTATTGAGGACTGAACATTGAGGATTGTGGATTCAGGATTGAAGGTTGAATATTGATGAATGAATATTAACGATTGAGGATTGAGTGTTGTGGATTGAGGACGAGGAATGAGGGATCAGTATTGATACTTGAGGGCTGAGGATTGAGGATTGAGGATTGCGAATTGAGGATTGAAGGTTGTAGATTGAGGATTGGGTATTGAGGATTGTAGAATGAGGATTGAGGACTGAGGATTGAGGATTGAGGATTGAAAATTGAGTATTGAGGGTGGAAGATTGAGGATTGAGTATTGAGGATTGAGGATTGAGGATTGAAGATTGAGTATTGAGGATTGAAGATTGAGGATTGAGGTTTGAGGAATAAGGATTGAGGGTTGAGGATTGAGGATTGAGGATTGAGGATTGAGGATTGAGGATTGAGGATTGGGGATTGAATATTGAGTACTGAGGAATGAAGATTGATGATTGAGGATTGAGGATTGATGATGGAGGATGAGGGCTGAGGGTTGAGGATTGATGTTTGAGTATTGAATCCTGAGAATTCAGGATATTCTATTGAGTACTGAGAATTGAGGATCGATGGTTGAGTACTGAGGACTGAAGGTTGAGGATTGAATGTTGAGTATTGAGGATTCAGAATTGAGGTTTGAGGACTGAGTATTGAGGATTGAAGATTGAGTATTGAGGATTGAAGATTGAGGATTGAGCATTGAGTATTGAGGATTGAGGATGATGTCTGAGGGTTGAGGATTGAGGTTTGAGGACTGAGGACTGAGGATTGAGGACTGAGGATTGAGGATGAGGGCTGAGGGTCGGGGATTGAGGTTTGACGGCTGAGGACTGAGGATTGAGGATTGAGAATTAAGGATTGATGATAGAGGATTGAAGATTGAGGATTGGGTATTGAGGATTGAAGAATGAGGATTGAGGATTGAGGATTGAGGATTGAGGGTTGAGGATCTAGGATTGGAGATTGCTTATTGAGGATTGAATATTGGGGATTGAGGATTGAGGATTGAGGATTGAGGATTGAAGATTGATTATTGAGGATTGAGGTTTGAGGATCTAGGATTGGAGACTGAAGATTGAGGATTGAGGATTGAGGGTCGAGTACTGAGGACGAGGACTGACGGTTGAGGATTGAGGTTTGGGGATTGAGGATTGAGGACTGAGGCTTGAGGATTGAGGATTGAGCATTGAGGATTGAAGATTGAGGACTGGCGATTGAGCATTGAAGATTGAGGATTAACGACTGAGGATGTAGGATTGGAGATTGATTATTGAGGATTGAAGATTGAGGATTGAGGACTGAGAATTGAGAATTGAGAATTGAGGGTGAGGACTGAGGGTTGAGGATTGAGGTTTGAGGAACGAGGATTGAGGATTGAGGATTGAGGACTGAGGATTGACGATTGAGTATTGAAGATTGAGGATTGATGACTGAGAATTGAGGACTGAGGATTGAGGATTGAGGATTGAGGATTGAAGATTGAGTATTGAGGATTGAAAGTTGAGGATTGTGGGTTGAGGATTGAGGTGTGAGAAATGAGGATTGAGGATTGAGGATTGAGGATTGAGGATTGAGGACTGATGATTGTGTATTAGAGATTGAGTATTGATCACTGAGGATTGAGGATTGAGGATTGAGGATTGAGGATTGAGGGTTGAAGATTGAATATTGAGGATTGATGATTGAGGATTGATGATTAAGAATTGAGGATGGAGGATGAGGGCTGAGGGTTGAGGATTGAGGTTTGAGGACTGAGGACAGAGGATTGAGGATTGAGAATTGAGGATTGAAGATTGAGGATTGAGGATTGAAAATTGAGTATTGAGGATTGAGGTTTGAGGGCTGAGGATTGAGGATTGAAGATTGAGTATTTAGGATTGAAGATTGAGGATTGAGGATTGAGGATTGAGGATTGAGGATGATGTCTGGGGGTTGAGGATTGAGGTTTGAGGACTGAGGACTGAGGATTGAGGACTGAGGATTGAGGATTGAGGATTGAGCATTGAGGATTGAAGATTGAAGACTGGGGATTGAGGATTGAAGATTGAGAATTAAGGATTGAAGATTGTGGATTGAGTATCTAGGATTGGAGATTGATTATTGAGGATTGAAGATTGAGGATTGAGGATTGAGGATTGAGAATTGAGGATGAGGACTGAGGGTTGAGGATTGAGGTTTGAGGTATGAGGATTGAGGGTTGAGGATTGAGGATTGAGGATTGAGGATTGAGGATTGAGGATTGGGGATTGAATATTGTGTACTGAGGATTGAAGATTGAGGATTGAGGATTGAGGATTGAGGATTGAGGATGGAGGATGAGGGCTGAGGGTTGAGGATTGAGGTTTGAGTACTGAATCCTGAGAATTCAGGATATTCTTTTGGGTATTGAGAATTTATGGTTGATGGTTGAGTATTGAGGATTCAGAATTGAGGTTTGAGGGCTGTGGATTTGGATTGAAGATTGAGTATTGAGGATTGAAGATTGAGGATTGAGGATTGAGGATTGAGGATTGAGGATGATGTCTGAGGTTTGAGGATTGAGGTTTGAGGACTGAGGACTGAGGATTGAGGACTGAGGATTGAGGATGAGGGCTGAGGGTCGGGGATTCAGGTTTGACGACTGAGTACTGAGGATTGAGGGTTGAGAATTAAGGATTGTTGATAGAGGACTGAAGATTGAGGATTGGGTATTGAGGATTGAAGAATGAGGATTGAGGATTGAGGATTGAGGATTGAGGGTTGAGGATCTAGAATTGGAGATTGATTATTGAGGATTGAAGATTGGGGATTGAGGATTGAGGATTGAGTATCTAGGATTGGAGATTGATTATTGAGGATTGAAGATTGAGGATTGAGGATTGAGGATTGAGGATTGAGGATTGAAGATTGAGGATTGAGGATTGAGGATTGAGGATTGAGGATTGAAGATTGAGTATTGAGGATTGAAGATTGAGGATTGAGGATTGAGGATTGAGGATTGAGGATTGAAGATTGAGGACTGAGGATTGAGGACTGAGGATTGAGGATTGAGGATTGAGCATTGAGGATTGAATATTGAAGACTGGGGATTGAGGATTGAAGATTGAGAATTAAGGATTGAAGATTGTGGATCGACGATCTAGGATTGGAGATTGATTATTGAGGATTGAAGATTGAGGATTGAGGATTGAGGATTGAGGATTGAGAATTGAGGATGTGGACTGAGGGTTGAGGATTGAGGTTTGAGGAATGAGGATTGAGGGATGAGGATTGAGGATTGAGGATTGAGGATTGAGGATTGAGGATTGAGGATTGGGGATTGAATATTGAGTACTGAGGATGGAAGATTGAGGATTGATCACTGAGGATTGAGGACTGAGGATTGAGGATTGAGGATTGAGGATTGAAGACTGAATATTGAGGATTGAAGATTGAGGATTGAGGTTTGAGGGTTGAGGATGGATGATGAGGGCTGAGGGCTGAGGATTGAGGTTTGAGGACTGAGGACTGAGGATTGGGGATCGAGAGTTGAGGATTGAGGATTGAGGATTGAGGATTGAGGATTGAGAATTGAGGATTGATGATTGAGGGTTGAAAATTGAATATTGAGGATTGAAGATTGAGGGTTGATGATTAAGGATTGAGGATGGAGGATGAGGGCTGAGGGTTGAGGGTTGAGGTTTGAGGACCGAGGACTGAGGATTGAGGATTGAGAATTGAGGATTGAGGGTTGAGGATTGAAGATTGAGGATTGGGTATTGAGGACTGAACATTGAGGATTGTGGATTCAGGATTGGAGGTTGAATATTGATGAATGAATATTAACGATTGAGGATTGAGTGTTGTGGATTGAGGACGAGGAATGAGGCATCAGTATTGATACTTGAGGGCTGAGGATTGAGGATTGAGGATTGCGAATTGAGGATTGAAGATTGAAGATTGAGGATTGGGTATTGAGGATTGTAGAATGAGGATTGAGGATTGAGGATTGAGGATTGAGGATTGAAAATTGAGTATTGAGGATTGAAGATTGAGGATTGAGTATTGAGGATTGAGGATTGAGGATTGAAGATTGAGTATTGAGGATTGAAGATTGAGGATTGAGGATTGAGGATTGAGGATTGAGGATTGAAGATTGAGGATTGAGGATTGAGGATTGAGGATTGAGGATTGCAGATTGAGGATTGGGGATTGAGGATTGGCGATTGAGGATTGAATATTGAGAATTGAGGATTGAGGTTTGAGGATTGAGGACGAGGACTGACGGTAGAGGATTTAGGTTTGAGGATTGAGGACTGAGGATCGAGGACTGAGGATTGAGGATTGGAGATTGAGGATTGGGGATTGAGGATTGGCGATTGAGGATTGAGTATTGAGAATTGAGGATTGATGGTTGAGCATTGAGTATTCATGGCTGAGGATTGTGTGTTGAATATTGAGGGTTGAGGATTGAGGATTGAGTACTGAGGATTGAGGATTGAAGATTGAGCATTGATGATTGAATATTGAGAATTGAGGATTGAGGTTTGAGGATTGAGGACGAGGACTGACGGTAGAGGATTTAGGTTTGAGGATTGAGGACTGAGGATTGAGGACTGAGGATTGAGGATTGAGGATTGAGCATTGAGGATTGAATATTGAAGACTGGGGATTGAGGATTGAAGATTGAGAATTAAGGATTGAAGATTGTGGATCGACGATCTAGGATTGGAGATTGATTATTGAGGATTGAGGATTGAGGATTGAAGATTGAGTATTGAGGATTGAAGATTGAGGATTGAGGATTGAGGATTGAGGATTGAGGATTGAAGATTCAGGATTGAGGTTTGAGGACTGAGGATTGAGGATTGAAGATTGAGGATTGAGGATTGAAGATTGAGTATTGATGATTGAATACTGAGGATTGAGGATTGAGGTTTGAGGATTGAGGACGAGGACTGACGGTAGAGGATTGAGGTTTGTAGTTTGAGGATTGAGGATTGAGGACTGAGGATTGAGGATTGAGGATTAAGCATTGAGAATTGAAGATTGAAGACTGGGGATTGAGGATTGATGATTGAGAATTAAGGATTGAAGATTGTGGATTGAGGATCTAGGATTGGAGATTGATTATTGAGGATTGAAGATTGAGGATTGAGGATTGAGGATTGATGATTGAGAATTGAGGATGAGGACTGAGGGTTGAGGATTGAGGTTTGAAGAATGGGGATTGAGGGTAGGGTTGAGGATTGAGGATTGACGATTGAGGATTGAGTATTGAAGATTGAGTATTGATGCCTGAGGATTGAGGATTGAGGATTGAGGATTGAGGATTGGGGATTGAATATTGAGTACTGAGGATTGAAGATTGAGGATTGAGGATGGAGGATTGTGGATGGAGGATGAGGGCTGAGGGTTGAGGATTGAGGTTTGAGGACTGAGGACTGAGGATTGAGGACTGAGGAATGAGGATGAGGGCTGATGGTCGGGGATTGAGGTTTGGCGGCTGAGGACTGAGGATTGAGGATTGAGAATTAAGGATTGTTGATAGAGGACTGAAGATAGAGGATTGGGTATTGAGGATTGAAGAATGAGGATTGAGGATTGAGGATTGAGGATTGAGGGTTGAGGATCTAGAATTGGAGATTGATTATTGAGGATTGAAGATTGGGGATTGAGGATTGAGGATTGAGTATATAGGATTGGAGATTGATTATTGAGGATTGAAGATTGGGGATTGAGGATTGAGGATTGAGTATCTAGGATTGGAGATTGATTATTGAGGATTGAAGATTGAGGATTGATGATTGAGGATTGAGAATTGAGAATTGAGGATGAGGACTGAGGGTTGAGGATTGAGGTTTGAGAAATGAGGATTGAGGATTGAGGATTGAGGATTGAGGATTGAGGATTGAGGATTGTGTATTAAAGATTGAGTATTGATCACTGAGGATTGAGGATTGAGGATTGAGTGTTGAGGATTGAGGGTTGATGATTGAATATTGAGGATTGAAGATTGAGGATTGATGATTAAGGATTGAGGATGGAGGATGAGGGCTGAGTGTTGAGGATTGAGGTTTGAGGACTGAGGACAGAGGACTGAGGATTGAGAATTGAGGATTGAGGATTGAGGATTGAAGATTGAGTATTGAGGATTGAAGATTGAGGATTGAGGATTGACGATTGTGGATTGTGGATTGAAGATTGTGTATTGAGGATTGAAGATTGAGGATTGAGGATTGAGGATTGAGGATTGAGGATTAAAGATTGAGGATAGAGGATTGAGGATTGAGGATTGAGCATTGAGGATTGAAGATTGAATATTGATGATTGAAGATTGAGGATTGAGGATTGAGGGTTGTGGATTGAGGACGAGTACTGAGGGTTGAATATTGATGATTGAGGTCTGAGGATTGAGGATTGAGGATTGAAAATTGAGGATTGAGGATTGAGGATTGAGGATTGAGGATTGAAGATTGGATATTGAGGATTGAAGATTGAGGATTGAGGATTGAGGACTGAGGATTGAGGCTTGAAGGTTGAGTATTGAAGATTCAGGATTGAGGTTTGAGGACTGAGGATTGAGGATTGAAGATTGAGTATTAGGGATTGAAGATTGAGGATTGAGGATTGAGGATTGAGGATTGAGGATTGAGGATGATGTCTGAGGGTTGAGGATTGAGGTTTGAGGACTGAGGACTGAGGATTGAGGACTGAGGATTGAGGATGAGTGCTGAGGGTCGGGGATTGAGGTTTGACGGCTGAGGACTGACGATTGAGGATTGAGAATTAAGGATTGTTGATAGAGGATTGAAGATTGAGGATTGGGTATTGAGGATTGAAGAATTAGGATTGAGGATTGAGGATTGAAGATTGAGGGTTGAGGATCTAGAATTGGAGATTGATTATTGAGGATTGAAGATTGAGGATTGAGGATTGAGAATTGAGAATTGAGAATTGAGGATGAGGACTGAGGGTTGAGGATTGAGGTTTGAGGAATGAGGATTGAGGGATGAGGATTGAGGATTGAGGATTGAGGATTGAGGATTGAGGATTGAGGATTGGGGATTGAATATTGAGTACTGAGGATGGAAGATTGAGGATTGATCACTGAGGATTGAGGACTGAGGATTGAGGATTGAGGATTGAGCATTGAAGACTGAATATTGAGGATTGAAGATTGAGGATTGAGGTTTGAGGGTTGAGGATGGATGATGAGGGCTGAGGGTTGAGGATTGAGGTTTGAGGACTGAGGACTGAGGATTGGGGATCGAGAGTTGAGGATTGAGGATTGAGGATTGAGGATTGAGGATTGAGGATTGAGAATTGAGGATTGATGATTGAGGGTTGAAAATTGAATATTGAGGATTGAAGATTGAGGGTTGATGATTAAGGATTGAGGATGGAGGATGAGGGCTGAGGGTTGAGGATTGAGGTTTGAGGACCGAGGACTGAGGATTGAGGATTGAGAATTGAGGATTGAGGGTTGAGGATTGAAGATTGAGGATTGGGTATTGAGGACTGAACATTGAGGATTATGGATTCAGGATTGAAGGTTGAATATTGATGAATGAATATTAACGATTGAGGATTGAGTGTTGTGGATTGAGGACGAGGAATGAGGGATCAGTATTGATACTTGAGGGCTGAGGATTGAGGATTGAGGATTGCGAATTGAGGATTGAATATTGAAGATTGAGGATTGGGTATTGAGGATTGTAGAATGAGGATTGAGGATTGAGGATTGAGGATTGAGGATTGAAAATTGAGTATTGAGGATTGAAGATTGAGGATTGAGTATTGAGGATTGAGGATTGAGGATTGAAGATTGAGTATTGAGGATTGAAGATTGAGGATTGAGGATTGAGGATTGAGGATTGAGGATTGAAGATTGAGGATTGAGGATTGAGGATTGAGGATTGAGGATTGGAGATTGAGGATTGGGGATTGAGGATTGGCGATTGAGGATTGAGTATTGAGAATTGAGTATTGATGGTTGAGCATTGAGGATTCATGGCTGAGGATTGTGTGTTGAATATTGAGGGTTGAGGATTGAGGATTGAGGACTGAGGATTGAGGATTGAAGATTGAGTATTGATGATTGAATATTGAGAATTGAGGATTGAGGTTTGAGGATTGAGGACGAGGACTGACGGTAGAGGATTTAGGTTTGAGGATTGAGGACTGAGGATTGAGGACTGAGGATTGAGGATTGAGGATTGAGCATTGAGGATTGAATATTGAAGACTGGGGATTGAGGATTGAAGATTGAGAATTAAGGATTGAAGATTGTGGATCGACGATCTAGGATTGGAGATTGATTATTGACGATTGAAGATTGAGGATTGAGGATTGAGGATTGAGGATTGAGAATTGAGGATGTGGACTGAGGGTTGAGGATTGAGGTTTGAGGAATGAGGATTGAGGGATGAGGATTGAGGATTGAGGATTGAGGATTGAGGATTGAGGATTGAGGATTGGGGATTGAATATTGAGTACTGAGGATGGAAGATTGAGGATTGATCACTGAGGATTGAGGACTGAGGATTGAGGATTGAGGATTGAGGATTGAAGACTGAATATTGAGGATTGAAGATTGAGGATTGAGGTTTGAGGGTTGAGGATGGATGATGAGGGCTGAGGGTTGAGGATTGAGGTTTGAGGACTGAGGACTGAGGATTGGGGATCGAGAGTTGAGGATTGAGGATTGAGGATTGAGGATTGAGGATTGAGAATTGAGGATTGATGATTGAGGGTTGAAAATTGAATATTGAGGATTGAAGATTGAGGGTTGGTGATTAAGGATTGAGGATGGAGGATGAGGGCTGAGGGTTGAGGATTGAGGTTTGAGGACCGAGGACTGAGGATTGAGGATTGAGAATTGAGGATTGAGGGTTGAGGATTGAAGATTGAGGATTGGGTATTGAGGACTGAACATTGAGGATTGTGGATTCAGGATTGAAGGTTGAATATTGATGAATGAATATTAACGATTGAGGATTGAGTGTTGTGGATTGAGGACGAGGAATGTGGGATCAGTATTGATACTTGAGGGCTGAGGATTGAGGATTGAGGATTGCGAATTGAGGATTGAAGATTGAAGATTGAGGATTGGGTATTGAGGACTGTAGAATGAGGATTGAGGATTGAGGATTGAGGATTGAGGATTGAAAATTGAGTATTGAGGATTGAAGATTGAGGATTGAGTATTGAGGATTGAGGATTGGGGATTGAAGATTGAGTATTGAGGATTGAAGATTGAGCATTGAGGATTGAGGATTGAGGATTGAGGATTGAAGATTGAGGATTGAGGATTGAGGATTGAGGATTGAGCATTGAGGATTGAAGATTGAGTATTGATGATTGAAGATTGAGGATTGAGGATTGAGTGTTGTGGATTGAGGACGAGTACTGAGGGTTGAATATTGATGATTGAGGTCTGAGGATTGAGGATTGAGGATTGAAAATTGAGGATTGAGGATTGAGGATTGAGGATTGATGATTGAAGATTGAGTATCGAGGATTGAAGATTGAGGATTGAGGATTGAGGATTGAGGAATGATGATTGAAGATTGTGTATTGAAGATTGAGGATTGAGGATTGAGGATTGAGGATTGAGGATTGAGGATTGAAGATTGAGGGTTGGGTATTGAGGATTGAAGAATGAGGATTGAGGATTGAGTATTGAGGATTGAGGATTGAGGATCTAGGATTGGAGATTGATTATTGAGGATTGAAGATTGAGGATTGAGGATTGAGGATTGAGGACCTTGAATTGGAGATTGATTATTGAGGATTGAAGATTGAGGATTGATGATTGAGGATTGAGAATTGAGAATTGAGGATGAGGACTGAGGGTTGAGGATTGAGGTTTGAGAAATGAGGAT
This sequence comes from Calliopsis andreniformis, assembly GCF_051401765.1. Classification (NCBI taxonomy): domain Eukaryota; kingdom Metazoa; phylum Arthropoda; class Insecta; order Hymenoptera; family Andrenidae; genus Calliopsis; species Calliopsis andreniformis. Next base: position 493,333 of record NW_027480564.1, read on the forward strand.
TGAGGATTGAGGATTGAGGATTGAGGATTGAGGATTGAGGGTTGAGGATTGAGGTTTGAGAAATGAGGATTGAGGATTGAGGATTGAGGATTGAGGATTGAGGATTGAGGAATGTGTATTAAAGATTGAGTATTGATCACTGAGGATTGGGGATTGAATATTGACTACTGAGGATTGAAGATTGAGGATTGAGGACTGAGGATTGAGGATTGAGGATTGAAGATTGAGGATTGAGGATTGAGGATTGAGGATTGAGCATTGAGGATTGAAGATTGAACATTGATGGTTGAAGATTGAGGATTGAGGATTGAGTGTTGTGGATTGAGGACGAGGACTGAGGGTTGAATATTGATGATTGAGGTCTGAGGATTGAGGATTGAGGATTGAAAATTGAGGATTGAGGATTGAGGATTGAGGATTGAGGATTGAAGATTGGATATTGAGGATTGAAGATTGAGGATTGAGGATTGAGGACTGAGGATTGAGGCTTGAAGGTTGAGTATTGAGGATTCAGGATTGAGGTTTGAGGACTGAGGATTGAGGATTGAAGATTGAGGATTGAGGATTGAAGATTGAGTATTGATGATTGAATACTGAGGATTGAGGATTGAGGTTTGAGGATTGAGGACGAGGACTGACGGTAGAGGATTGAGGTTTGTGGTTTGAGGATTGAGGATTGAGGACTGAGGATTGAGGATTGAGGATTAAGCATTGAGGATTGAAGATTGAAGACTGGGGATTGAGGATTGATGATTGAGAATTAAGGATTGAAGATTGTGGATTGAGGATCTAGGATTGGAGATCGATTATTGAGGATTGAAGATTGAGGATTGAGGATTGAGGATTGAGGATTGAGAGTTGAGTATGAGGACTGAGGGTTGAGGATTGAGGTTTGAAGAATGGGGATTGAGGGTTGAGGGTTGAGGATTGAGGATTGAGGATTGAGGATTGAGTATTGAAGATTGAGTATTGATGCCTGAGGATTGAGGATTGAGGATTGAGGATTGAGGGATTGGGGATTGAATATTGAGTACTGAGGATTGATTATTGAGGATTGAAGATTGGGGATTGAGGATTGAGGATTGAGTATCTAGGATTGGAGATTGATTATTGAGGATTGAAGATTGAGGATTGAGGATTGAGGATTGAAAATTGAGAGTTGAGGATGAGGACTGAGGGTTGAGGGTTGAGGTTTGAGAAATGAGGATTGAAGATTGAGGATTGAGGATTGAGGATTGAGGATTGAGGATTGAGGATTGAGTATTGAAGATTGAGTATTGATCACTGAGGATTGAGGATTGAGGTTTGAGGACTGAGGATTGAGGATTGAAGATTGAGTATTGAGGATTGATGGCTGAGGATTGAGGATTGAGGATTGAGGATCGAGGATTGAGTATTGATGATTGAGGATTGATGATTGAGGATTGAGGTTTGAGGATTGGGTATTGAGGATTGAGCGTTGAGGTTTGAGGACTGAGGGCTGAGGATTGAGGATTGAAGATTGAGGATTGGTTATTGAGGATAGAGGATTGAGGATGGAGGATGAGGGCTGAGGGTTGAGGATTGAGGATTGAGTATTGAGTCCTGAGATTTCAGGATATTCTATTGGGTATTGAGAGTTGAGGATTGATGGTTGAGTATTGAGGACTGAGGATTGGGGCTTGAAGGTTGAGTATTGAAGATTCAGGATTGAGGTTTGGGGACTGAGGATTGAAGATTGAAGATTGAGGATTGGGGATTGAGGATTGGCGATTGAGGATTGAGTATTGAGAATTGAGGATTGATGGTTGAGTATTGAGGATTCATGGCTGAGGGTTGTGTGTTGAATATTGAGGGTTGAGGATCGAGGATTGAGGATTGAGGATTGAGGATTGAAGATTGAGTATTGATGATTGAATATTGAGGATTGAGGATTGAGGTTTGAGGATTGAGGACGAGGACTGACGGTAGAGGATTGAGGTTTGAGGATTGAGGACTGAGGATTGAGGACTGAGGATTGAGCATTGAGGATTGAGGATTGAGAATTGAGGATGAGGACTGAGGGTTGAGGATTGAGGTTTGAGGAACAAGGATTGAGGGTTGAGGATTGAGGATTGAGGATTGAGGATTGAGCATTGAGGATTGAGGATTGGGGATTGAATATTGAGTACTGAGGAATGAAGATTGATGATTGAGGATTGAGGATTGATGATGGAGGATGAGGGCTGAGGGTTGAGGATTGATGTTTGAGTATTGAATCCTGAGAACTCAGGATATTCTATTGAGTACTGAGAATTGAGGATCGATGGTTGAGTACTGAGGACTGAAGATTGAGGATTGAATGTTGAGTATTGAGGATTCAGAATCGAGGTTTGAGGACTGAGTATTGAGGATTGAAGATTGAGTATTGAGGATTGAAGATTGAGTATTGAGCATTGAGTATTGAGGATTGAGGATGATGTCTGAGGGTTGAGGATTGAGGTTTGAGGACTGAGGACTGAGGATTGAGGACTGAGGATTGAGGATGAGGGCTGAGGGTCGGGGATTGAGGTTTGACGTCTGAGGACTGAGGATTGAGGATTGAGAATTAAGGATTGATGATAGAGGATTGAAGATTGAGGATTGGGTATTGAGGATTGAAGAATGAGGATTGAGGATTGAGGATTGAGGATTGAGGGTTGAGGATCTAGGATTGGAGATTGGTTATTGAGGATTGAATATTGGGGATTGAGGATTGAGGATTGAGGATTGAGGATTGAAGATTGATTATTGAGGATTGAGGTTTGAGGATCTAGGATTGGAGACTGAAGATTGAGGATTGAGGATTGAGGGTCGAGTACTGAGGACGAGGACTGACGGTTGAGGATTGAGGTTTGGGGATTGAGGATTGAGGACTGAGGCTTGAGGATTGAGGATTGAGCATTGAGGATTGAAGATTGAGGACTGGCGATTGAGGATTGAAGATTGAGGATTAAGGACTGAGGATGTAGGATTGGAGATTGATTATTGAGGATTGAAGATTGAGGATTGAGGACTGAGAATTGAGAATTGAGAATTGAGGGTGAGGACTGAGGGTTGAGGATTGAGGTTTGAGGAACGAGGATTGAGGATTGAGGATTGAGGACTGAGGATTGACGATTGAGTATTGAAGATTGAGGATTGATGACTGAGAATTGAGGACTGAGGATTGAGGATTGAGGATTGAGGATTGAAGATTGAGTATTGAGGATTGAAAGTTGAGGATTGTGGGTTGAGGATTGAGGTTTGAGAAATGAGGATTGAGGATTGAGGATTGAGGATTGAGGATTGAGGACTGATGATTGTGTATTAGAGATTGAGTATTGATCACTGAGGATTGAGGATTGAGGATTGAGGATTGAGGATTGAGGGTTGAAGATTGAATATTGAGGATTGATGATTGAGGATTGATGATTAAGAATTGAGGATGGAGGATGAGGGCTGAGGGTTGAGGATTGAGGTTTGAGGACTGAGGACAGAGGATTGAGGATTGAGAATTGAGGATTGAAGATTGAGGATTGAGGATTGAAAATTGAGTATTGAGGATTGAGGTTTGAGGGCTGAGGATTGAGGATTGAAGATTGAGTATTTAGGATTGAAGATTGAGGATTGAGGATTGAGGATTGAGGATTGAGGATGATGTCTGGGGGTTGAGGATTGAGGTTTGAGGACTGAGGACTGAGGATTGAGGACTGAGGATTGAGGATTGAGGATTGAGCATTGAGGATTGAAGATTGAAGACTGGGGATTGAGGATTGAAGATTGAGAATTAAGGATTGAAGATTGTGGATTGAGTATCTAGGATTGGAGATTGATTATTGAGGATTGAAGATTGAGGATTGAGGATTGAGGATTGAGAATTGAGGATGAGGACTGAGGGTTGAGGATTGAGGTTTGAGGTATGAGGATTGAGGGTTGAGGATTGAGGATTGAGGATTGAGGATTGAGGATTGAGGATTGGGGATTGAATATTGTGTACTGAGGATTGAAGATTGAGGATTGAGGATTGAGGATTGAGGATGGAGGATGAGGGCTGAGGGTTGAGGATTGAGGTTTGAGTACTGAATCCTGAGAATTCAGGATATTCTTTTGGGTATTGAGAATTTAGGGTTGATGGTTGAGTATTGAGGATTCAGAATTGAGGTTTGAGGGCTGTGGATTTGGATTGAAGATTGAGTATTGAGGATTGAAGATTGAGGATTGAGGATTGAGGATTGAGGATTGAGGATGATGTCTGAGGTTTGAGGATTGAGGATTGAGGATTGAGAATTGAGGATGAGGACCGAGGGTTGAGGATTGAGGTTTGAGGAATGAGGATTGAGGGATGAGGATTGAGGATTGAGGATTGAGGATTGAGGATTGAGGATTGAGGATTGGGGATTGAATATTGAGTACTGAGGATGGAAGATTGAGGATTGATCACTGAGGATTGAGGACTGAGGATTGAGGATTGAGGATTGAGGATTGAAGACTGAATATTGAGGATTGAAGATTGAGGATTGAGGTTTGAGGGTTGAGGATGGATGATGAGGGCTGAGGGTTGAGGATTGAGGTTTGAGGACTGAGGACTGAGGATTGGGGATCGAGAGTTGAGGATTGAGGATTGAGGATTGAGGATTGAGGATTGAGAATTGAGGATTGATGATTGAGGGTTGAAAATTAAATATTGAGGATTGAAGATTGAGGGTTGATGATTAAGGATTGAGGATGGAGGATGAGGGCTGAGGGTTGAGGATTGAGGTTTGAGGACCGAGGACTGAGGATTGAGGATTGAGAATTGAGGATTGAGGGTTGAGGATTGAAGATTGAGGATTGGGTATTGAGGACTGAACATTGAGGATTGTGGATTCAGGATTGAAGGTTGAATATTGATGAATGAATATTAACGATTGAGGATTGAGTGTTGTGGATTGAGGACGAGGAATGAGGGATCAGTATTGATACTTGAGGGCTGAGGATTGAGGATTGAGGCTTGCGAATTGAGGATTGAAGATTGAAGATTGAGGATTGGGTATTGAGGATTGTAGAATGAGAATTGAGGATTGAGGATTGAGGATTGAGGATTGAAAATTGAGTATTGAGGATTGAAGATTGAGGATTGAGTATTGAGGATTGAGGATTGAGGATTGAAAATTGAGCATTGAGGATTGAAGATTGAGGATTGAGGATTGAGGATTGAGGATTGAGGATTGAAGATTGAGGATTGAGGATTGAGGATTGAGGATTGAGGATTGGAGATTGAGGATTGGGGATTGAGGATTGGCGATTGAGGATTGAGTATTGAGAATTGAGGATTGATGGTTGAGCATTGAGGATCCATGGCTGAGGATTGTGTGTTGAATATTGAGGGTTGAGGATTGAGGATTGAGGACTGAGGATTGAGGATTGAGGAATGATGATTGAAGATTGTGTATTGAAGATTGAAGATTGAGGATTGAGGATTGAGGATTGAGGATTGAGGATTGAGGATTGAAGATTGAGGGTTGGGTATTGAGGATTGAAGAATGAGGATTGAGGATTGAGTATTGAGGATTGAGGATTGAGGATCTAGGATTGGAGATTGATTATTGAGGATTGAAGATTGAGGATTGAGGATTGAGGATTGAGGACCTTGAATTGGAGATTGATTATTGAGGATTGAAGATTGAGGATTGATGATTGAGGATTGAGAATTGAGAATTGAGAATTGAGGATGAGGACTGAGGGTTGAGGATTGAGGTTTGAGAAATGAGGATTGAGGATTGAGGATTGAGGATTGAGGATTGAGGATTGAGGAATGTGTATTAAAGATTGAGTATTGATCACTGAGGATTGAGGATTGAGGATTGATGGTTGAGGATTGAGGGTTGATGATTGAATATTGAGGATTGAAGATTGAGGATTGATGATTAAGGATTGAGGATGGAGGATGAGGGCTGAGTGTTGAGGATTGAGGTTTGAGGACTGAGGACAGAGGATTGAGGATTGAGAATTGAGGATTGAGGATTGAGGATTGAGGATTCAAATTGAGTATTGAGGACTGAAGATTGAGGATTGAGGATTGACGATTGAGGATTGAGGATGGAAGATTGATTATTGAGGATTGAAGATTGAGGATTGAGGACTGAGGATTGAGGATTGAGGATTGAAGATTGAGGATTGAGGATTGAGGATTGAGGATTGAGCATTGAGGATTGAAGATTGAACATTGATGGTTGAAGATTGAGGATTGAGGATTGAGTGTTGTGGATTGAGGACGAGGACTGAGGGTTGAATATTGATGATTGAGGTCTGAGGATTGAGGATTGAGGATTGAAAATTGAGGATTGAGGATTGAGGATTGAGGATTGAGGATTGAAGATTGGATATTGAGGATTGAAGATTGAGGATTGAGGATTGAGGACTGAGGATTGAGGCTTGAAGGTTGAGTATTGAGGATTCAGGATTGAGGTTTGAGGACTGAGGATTGAGGATTGAAGATTGAGGATTGAGGATTGAAGATTGAGTATTGATGATTGAATACTGAGGATTGAGGATTGAGGTTTGAGGATTGAGGACGAGGACTGACGGTAGAGGATTGAGGTTTGTGGTTTGAGGATTGAGGATTGAGGACTGAGGATTGAGGATTGAGGATTAAGCATTGAGGATTGAAGATTGAAGACTGGGGATTGAGGATTGATGATTGAGAATTAAGGATTGAAGATTGTGGATTGAGGATCTAGGATTGGAGATCGATTATTGAGGATTGAAGATTGAGGATTGAGGATTGAGGATTGGGGATTGAGAGTTGAGGATGAGGACTGAGGGTTGAGGATTGAGGTTTGAAGAATGGGGATTGAGGGTTGAGGGTTGAGGATTGAGGATTGAGGATTGAGGATTGAGTATTGAAGATTGAGTATTGATGCCTGAGGATTGAGGATTGAGGATTGAGGATTGAGGATTGGGGATTGAATATTGAGTACTGAGGATTGATTATTGAGGATTGAAGATTGGGGATTGAGGATTGAGGATTGAGTATCTAGGATTGGAGATTGATTATTGAGGATTGAAGATTGAGGATTGAGGATTGAGGATTGAAAATTGAGAGTTGAGGATGAGGACTGAGGGTTGAGGGTTGAGGTTTGACAAATGAGGATTGAAGATTGAGGATTGAGGATTGAGGATTGAGGATTGAGGATTGAGGATTGAGTATTGAAGATTGAGTATTGATCACTGAGGATTGAGGATTGAGGTTTGAGGACTGAGGATTGAGGATTGAAGATTGAGTATTGAGGATTGATGGCTGAGGATTGAGGATTGAGGATTGAGGATCGAGGATTGAGTATTGATGATTGAGGATTGTTGATTGAGGATTGAGGTTTGAGGATTGGGTATTGAGGATTGAGCGTTGAGGTTTGAGGACTGAGGGCTGAGGATTGAGGATTGAAGATTGAGGATTGGTTATTGAGGATAGAGGATTGAGGATGGAGGATGAGGGCTGAGGGTTGAGGATTGAGGATTGAGTATTGAGTCCTGAGATTTCAGGATATTCTATTGGGTATTGAGAGTTGAGGATTGATGGTTGAGTATTGAGGACTGAGGATTGGGGCTTGAAGGTTGAGTATTGAAGATTCAGGATTGAGGTTTGGGGACTGAGGATTGAGGATTGAAGATTGAGGATTGGGGATTGAGGATTGGCGATTGAGGATTGAGTATTGAGAATTGAGGATTGATGGTTGAGTATTGAGGATTCATGGCTGAGGGTTGTGTGTTGAATATTGAGGGTTGAGGATCGAGGATTGAGGATTGAGGATTGAGGATTGAAGATTGAGTATTGATGATTGAACATTGAGGATTGAGGATTGAGGTTTGAGGATTGAGGACGAGGACTGACGGTAGAGGATTGAGGTTTGAGGATTGAGGACTGAGGATTGAGCATTGAGGATTGAGGATTGAGAATTGAGGATGAGGACTGAGGGTTGAGGATTGAGGTGTGAGGAACAAGGATTGAGGGTTGAGGATTGAGGATTGAGGATTGAGGATTGAGCATTGAGGATGGAGGATTGGGGATTGAATATTGAGTACTGAGGAATGAAGATTGATGATTGAGGATTGAGGATTGATGATGGAGGATGAGGGCTGAGGGTTGAGGATTGATGTTTGAGTATTGAATCCTGAGAACTCAGGATATTCTATTGAGTACTGAGAATTGAGGATCGATGGTTGAGTACTGAGGACTGAAGATTGAGGATTGAATGTTGAGTATTGAGGATTCAGAATTGAGGTTTGAGGACTGAGTATTGAGGATTGAAGATTGAGTATTGAGGATTGAAGATTGAGGATTGAGCATTGAGTATTGAGGATTGAGGATGATGTCTGAGGGTTGAGGATTGAGGTTTGAGGACTGAGGACTGAGGATTGAGGACTGAGGATTGAGGATGAGGGCTGAGGGTCGGGGATTGAGGTTTGACGGCTGAGGACTGAGGATTGAGGATTGAGAATTAAGGATTGATGATAGAGGATTGAAGATTGAGGATTGTGTATTGAGGATTGAAGAATGAGGATTGAGGATTGAGGGTTGAGGATTGAGGGTTGAGTATCTAGGATTGGAGATTGGTTATTGAGGATTGAATATTGGGGATTGAGGATTGAGGATTGAGGATTGAGGATTGAAGATTGATTATTGAGGATTGAGGTTTGAGGATCTAGGATTGGAGACTGAAGATTGAGGATTGAGGATTGAGGGTTGAGTACTGAGGACGAGGGCTGACGGTTGAGGATTGAGGTTTGGGGATTGAGGATTGAGGACTGAGGCTTGAGGATTGAGGATTGAGCATTGAGGATTGAAGATTGAGGACTGGAGATTGAGGATTGAAGATTGAGGATTAAGGACTGAGGATGTAGGATTGGAGATTGATTATTGAGGATTGAAGATTGAGGATTGAGGACTGAGAATTGAGAATTGAGAATTGAGGGTGAGGACTGAGGGTTGAGGATTGAGGTTTGAGGAACGAGGATTGAGGATTGAGGATTGAGGACTGAGGATTGACGATTGAGTATTGAAGATTGAGGATTGATGACTGAGAATTGAGGACTGAGGATTGAGGATTGAGGATTGAGGATTGAAGATTGAGTATTGAGGATTGAAAGTTGAGGATTGTGGGTTGAGGATTGCGGTTTGAGAAATGAGGATTGAGGATTGAGGATTGAGGATTGAGGATTGAGGACTGATGATTGTGTATTAGAGATTGAGTATTGATCACTGAGGATTGAGGATTGAGGATTGAGGATTGAGGATTGAGGGTTGAAGATTGAATATTGAGGATTGATGATTGAGGATTGATGATTAAGAATTGAGGATGGAGGATGAGGGCTGAGGGTTGAGGATTGAAGATTGAGGATTGGGTATTGTGGATTGAAGAATGGGGATTGAGGATTGAGGATTGAGGATTGAGGATTGAAGATTGAGTATTGAGGACTGAAGATTGACGTTTGAGGTTTGAGGATTGAGGATCGAGGACTGAGGATTGAGGATTGAAGATTGAGGATTGGGTATTGAGGACTGAACATTGAGGATAGAGGATTGAGGATTGAATGTTGAATATTGATGAATGAAGATTAACGATTGAGGATTGAGTGTTGTGGATTGAGGACGAGGACTGGGGGTTGAGTAGTGATACTTGAGGTCTGAGGATTGAGGATTGAGGATTGCGAATTGAGGATTGAAGATTGAAGATTGTGGATTGGGTATTGAGGATTGTAGAATGAGGATTGAGGATTGAGGATTGAGGATTGAGGATTGAGGATTGAGGATTGAGGATTGAGGACTGAAGAATGAGTATTGAGGATTGAAGATTGAGGATTGAGGATTGAGGATTGAGGACTGAGGATTGAAGATTGAGGATTGAGGATTGAGGATTGAGGATTGAGCGTTGATGATTGAAGATTGAATATTGATGATTGAAGATTGAGTATTGAGGAATGAGGGTTGTGGATTGAGGACGAGTACTGAGAGTTGAATATTGATGATTGAGGTCTGAGGATTGAGGATTGGGGATTGAAAATTGAGGATTGAGGATTGAGGGTTGAGGATTGAGGGTTGACGATCTAGGATTGGAGATTGATTATTGAGGATTGAAGATTGGGGATTGAGGATTGAGGATTGAGGATCTAGGATTGGAGATTGATTATTGAGGATTGAAGATTGAGGTTTGATGATTGAGGATTGAGAATTGAGAATTGAGGATGAGGTCTGAGTGTTGAGGATTGAGGTTTGAGAAACGAGGATTGAGGATTGAGGATTGAGGATTGAGGATTGAGGATTGAGGATTGAGGATTGGGGTGAATATTGAGTACTGAGGATTGAAGATTGAGGATTGAGGATTGAGGATTGAGGTTTGAGGACTGAGGACTGAGGATTGAGGACTGAGGATTGAGGATGAGGGCTGAGGGTCGGGGATTGGGGTTTGACGACTGAGGACTGAGGATTGAGGAGTGAGAATTCAGGATTGTTGATAGAGGATTGAAGATTGAGGATTGGGTATTGAGGATTGAAGAATGAGGATTGAGGATTGAGGATTGAGGATTCAGGGTTGAGGATCTAGGATTGGAGATTGATTATTGAGGATTGAAGATTGGGGATTGAGGATTGAGGATTGAGTATCTAGGATTGGAGATTGATTATTGAGGATTGAAGACTGAGGATTGATGATTGAGGATTTAGAATTGAGAATTGAGGACGAGGTCTGAGGGTTGAGGATTGAGGTTTGAGAAATGAGGATTGAGGATTGAGGATTGAGGATTGAAGATTGAGTAATGAGAGTTGAGGATTGAGGATTGAGGATTGAGGATTGAGGATTGAGAATTGAGGATGAGGACTGAGGGTTGAGAATTGAGGTTTGAGAAATGAGGATTGAGGATTGAGGATTGAGGATTGAGGGTTGAGGATCGATGATTGAGTATTGAAGATTGAATATTGATCACTGAGGATTGAGGATTGAGGATTGAGAATTGAGGATTGAGGATTCAAGATTGAATATTGAGGATTGAAGATTGAGGATTGAGGATTGAGGGATGAGGATGGAGGATGAGGGCTGAGGGTTGAGGATTGAGGTTTGAGGACTGAGGACTTTGGATTGAGGATCGAGAGTTGAGGATTGACGATTGAGGATTGAGGATTGAGGATTGAGAATTGTGGATTGATGATTGAGGGTTGAAAATTGAATATTGAGGATTGAAGATTGAGGATTGATGATTAAGGATTGAGGATGGAGGATGAGGGCTGAGTGTTGAGGATTGAGGTTTGAGGACTGAGGTCTGAGGATTGAGGATTGAGAATTGAGGATTGAGGGTTGAGGATTGAAGATTGAGGATTGGGTATTGAGGATTGAAGAATGAGGATTGTGGATTGAGTATTGAGGATTGAGGATTGAAGATTGAGTATTGAGGATTGAAGATTGACGATTGAGGATTGAGGATTGAGGATTGAGGATTGAGGATTGAGGATTGAAGATTGAGGATTGGGTATGGAGGACTGAACATTGACGATTGTGGATTGAGGATTGAAGGTTGAATATTGATGAATGAAGATTAACGATTGAGGATTGAGGGTTGTGGATTGAGGACGAGGACTGAGGGTTGAGTATTGATACTTGAGGTCTGAGGATTGAGGATTGAGGATTGCGAATTGAGGATTGAAGATTGAAGATTGAGGATTGGGTATTGAGGATTGAAGAATGAGGATTGAGATTTGATTATTGAATATTGTGGATTGAGTATTGAACCATGGGAATTCAGGATATTCTATTAAGTATTGAGAATTGAGGATTGATCGTTGAGTATTGAGGATTCATGGCTGAGGGTTGTGTGCTGAATATTGAGGGTTGAGGATTGAGGATTGAGGATTGAGGATGGAGGATGAGGGCTGAGGGTTGAGGATTGAGGTTTGAGTATTGAATCCTGAGAATTGAGGATATTCTATTGAGTATTGAGAATTGAGGATTGATGGTTGAGTACTGAGGACTGAGGATTGAGGATTGAAGGTTGAGTATTGAGGATTCAGAATTGAGGTTTGAGGGCTGAGGATTGAGGATTGAAGATTGAGTATTGATCACTGAGGGTTGAGGATTGAGGTTTGAGGACTGAGGATTGAGGATTGAAGATTTAGTACTGAGTATTGATGATTGAGGATTGAGGATTGAGTATTGAGGATTGCGGATGATGTCTGAGGGTTGAGGATTGAGGTTTGAGGACTGAGGACTGAGGATTGAGGACTGAGGGTTGAGGATGAGGGCTGAGGGTCGGGGATTGAGGTTTGACGGCTGAGGACTGAGGATTGAGGATTGAGAATTAAGGATTGTTGATAGAGGATTGAAGATTGTGGATTGGGTATTGAGGATTGAAGATTGACGATTGAGGATTGAGGATTGAGGATTGAGGATTGAGGATTGAGGATTGAGGATTGAAGATTGAGGATTGCGTATTGAGCACTGAACATTGAGGATTGAGGATTGAGGATTGAAGGTTGAATATTGATGAATGAAGGTTAACGATTGAGGATTGAGGGTTGTGGATTGAGGTCGAGGACTGAGGGTTGTGTATTGTTACTTGAGGTCTGAGGATTGAGGATTGAGGATTGCGAACTGAGGATTGAAGATTGAAGATTGAGGATTGGGTATTGAGGATTGAAGATTGAGTATCGATCACTGAGGATTGAGGATTGAGGTTTGAGGACTGAGGATTGAGGATTGAAGATTGAGTATTGAGGATTGATGATTGAGGTTTGAGGATTGAGGATTGAGTGTCGAGGATTGAGTATTGATGATTGAGGATTGATGATTGAGGATTGAGGATTGAGGATTGGGTATTGAGGATTGAGCATTGAGATTTGAGGACTGAGTGCTGAGGATTGAGGATTGAGGATTGAGGATTGAGGATTGAAGATTCAGTATTGACGATTGAAGATTGAGGATTGAGGACTGAGGATTGAAGATTGAGTATTGAGGATTGAAGATTGAGGATTGAGGATTGAGGAACGAGGATTGAGGATTGAGGATTGAGGATGATGTCTGAGGGTTGAGGATTGAGGCTTGAGGACTGAGGACTGAGGATTGAGGACTGAGGATTGAAGATTGAGTATTGAGGATTGAAGATTGACGATTGAGGATTGAGGATTGAGGATTGAGGATTGAGGATTGAGGATTGAGGATTGGAGATTGAGGATTGGGTATTGAGCACTGAACATTGAGGATTGAGGATTGAGGATTGAAGGTTGAATATTGTTGAATGAAGGTTAACGATAGAGGATTGAGTGTTGTGGATTGAGGACGAGGACTGAGGGTTGGGTATTGTTACTTGAGGTCTGAGGATTGAGGATTGAGGATTGCGAATTGAGGATTGAAGATTGAAGATTGAGGATTGGGTATTGAGGATTGTAGAATGAGGATAGAGGATTGAGGATAGAGGATTGAGGATTGAGGATTGAAGATTGAGTATTGAGGATTGAAGATTGAGGATTGAGGATTGAGGATTGAGGATTGAGGATTGAAGATTGAGGATTGAGGATTGATGATTGAGGATTGAGCATTGAGGATTGAAGATTGAATATTGATGATTGAAGATTGAGGATTGAGGATTGAGGGTTGTGGATTGAGGACGAGTACTGATGGTTGAATATTGATGACTGAGGTCTGAGGATTGAGGATTGAGGATTGAAAATTGTGGATTGAGGATTGACGATTGAGGATTGAGGATTGAAGATTGAGTATTGAGGATTGAAGATTGAGGATTGAGGATTGAGGATTGAGGATTGAAGATTGTGTATTGAAGATTGAAGATTGAGTATTGAGGATTGAGGATTGAGGATTGAGGACTGAAGATTGAGGATTGGGGATTGAGGATTGACGATTGAGCATTGAGTATTGAGGATTGAGAATTGAGGATTGAGGTTTGAAACTGAGTATTGAGGATTGAAGATTGAGGATTGAGATTTGATTATTGAATATTGTGGATTGAGTATTGAACCATGAGAATTCAGGATATTCTATTGAGTATTGAGAATTGAGGATTGTTCGTTGAGTATTGAGGATTCATGGCTGAGGGTTGTGTGTTGAATATTGAGGGTTGAGGATTGAGGATTGAGGATTGAGGATGGAGGATGAGGGCAGAGGGTTGAGGATTGAGGTTTGAGTATTGAATCCTGAGAATTCAGGATATTCTATTGAGTATTGAGAATTGAGGATTGATGGTTGAGTACTGAGGACTGAGGATTGACGATTGAAGGTTGAGTACTGAGGATTCAGAATTGAGGTTTGAGGACTGAGGATTGAGGATTGAAAATTGAGTATTGAGGATTGAGGATTGAAGATTGGGGATTGAGGATTGAGGATTGAGGATCTAGGATTGGAGATTGATTATTGAGGATTGAAGATTGAGGATTGATGATTGAGGATTGAGATTTGAGAATTGAGGATGAGGACTAAGGGTTGAGGATTGAGGTTTGAGAAATGAGGATTGAGGATTGAGGATTGAGGATTGAAGATTGAGTATTGAGAATTGAGGATTGAGGATTGAGGATTGCGGATTGAGGATTGAGGATGAGGACTGAGGGTTGAGAATTTAGGTTTGAGAAATGAGGATTGAGGATTGAGGATTGAGGATTGAGGGTTGAGGATTGATGATTGGGTATTGAAGATTGAGTATTGGTCACTGAGTATTGAGGATTGAGGATTGAGGATTGAGGATTGAGGATTGAGGATTGAAGATTGAATATTGAGGATTGAAGATTGAGGATTGAGGATTGCGGGTTGAGGATGGAGGATGAGGGCTGAGGGTTGAGGATTGAGGTTTGAGGACTGAGGACTGAGGACTGAGGATTGAGAATTGAGGATTGATGATTGAGGATTGAAGATTGAGGATTGGGTATTGAGGATTGAAGAATGAGGATTGAGGATTGAGGATTGAGGATTGATGATTGAAGATTGTGTATTGAATGTTGAATATTGAGGATTGAGGATTGAGGATTGAGGATTGAGGGTTGAGGATCTAGGATTGGAGATTGATTATTGAGGATTGAAGAATGGGGATTTAGGATTGAGGATTGAGGATCTAGGATTGGAGATCGATTATTGAGGATTGAAGATTGAGGATTGATTATTGAGGATTGAGATTTGAGAATTGAGGATGAGGACTAAGGGTAGAGGATTGAGGTTTGAGGATCGATGGTTGAGTACTGAGGACTGAAGATTGAGGATTGAATGTTGAGTATTGAGGATTCAGAATCGAGGTTTGAGGACTGAGTATTGAGGATTGAAGATTGAGTATTGAGGATTGAAGATTGAGTATTGAGCATTGAGTATTGAGGATTGAGGATGATGTCTGAGGGTTGAGGATTGAGGTTTGAGGACTGAGGACTGAGGATTGAGGACTGAGGATTGAGGATGAGGGCTGAGGGTCGGGGATTGAGGTTTGACGTCTGAGGACTGAGGATTGAGGATTGAGAATTAAGGATTGATGATAGAGGATTGAAGATTGAGGATTGGGTATTGAGGATTGAAGAATGAGGATTGAGGATTGAGGATTGAGGATTGAGGGTTGAGGATCTAGGATTGGAGATTGGTTATTGAGGATTGAATATTGGGGATTGAGGATTGAGGATTGAGGATTGAGGATTGAAGATTGATTATTGAGGATTGAGGTTTGAGGATCTAGGATTGGAGACTGAAGATTGAGGATTGAGGATTGAGGGTCGAGTACTGAGGACGAGGACTGACGGTTGAGGATTGAGGTTTGGGGATTGAGGATTGAGGACTGAGGCTTGAGGATTGAGGATTGAGCATTGAGGATTGAAGATTGAGGACTGGCGATTGAGGATTGAAGATTGAGGATTAAGGACTGAGGATGTAGGATTGGAGATTGATTATTGAGGATTGAAGATTGAGGATTGAGGACTGAGAATTGAGAATTGAGAATTGAGGGTGAGGACTGAGGGTTGAGGATTGAGGTTTGAGGAACGAGGATTGAGGATTGAGGATTGAGGACTGAGGATTGACGATTGAGTATTGAAGATTGAGGATTGATGACTGAGAATTGAGGACTGAGGATTGAGGATTGAGGATTGAGGATTGAAGATTGAGTATTGAGGATTGAAAGTTGAGGATTGTGGGTTGAGGATTGAGGTTTGAGAAATGAGGATTGAGGATTGAGGATTGAGGATTGAGGATTGAGGACTGATGATTGTGTATTAGAGATTGAGTATTGATCACTGAGGATTGAGGATTGAGGATTGAGGATTGAGGATTGAGGGTTGAAGATTGAATATTGAGGATTGATGATTGAGGATTGATGATTAAGAATTGAGGATGGAGGATGAGGGCTGAGGGTTGAGGATTGAGGTTTGAGGACTGAGGACAGAGGATTGAGGATTGAGAATTGAGGATTGAAGATTGAGGATTGAGGATTGAAAATTGAGTATTGAGGATTGAGGTTTGAGGGCTGAGGATTGAGGATTGAAGATTGAGTATTTAGGATTGAAGATTGAGGATTGAGGATTGAGGATTGAGGATTGAGGATGATGTCTGGGGGTTGAGGATTGAGGTTTGAGGACTGAGGACTGAGGATTGAGGACTGAGGATTGAGGATTGAGGATTGAGCATTGAGGATTGAAGATTGAAGACTGGGGATTGAGGATTGAAGATTGAGAATTAAGGATTGAAGATTGTGGATTGAGTATCTAGGATTGGAGATTGATTATTGAGGATTGAAGATTGAGGATTGAGGATTGAGGATTGAGAATTGAGGATGAGGACTGAGGGTTGAGGATTGAGGTTTGAGGTATGAGGATTGAGGGTTGAGGATTGAGGATTGAGGATTGAGGATTGAGGATTGAGGATTGGGGATTGAATATTGTGTACTGAGGATTGAAGATTGAGGATTGAGGATTGAGGATTGAGGATGGAGGATGAGGGCTGAGGGTTGAGGATTGAGGTTTGAGTACTGAATCCTGAGAATTCAGGATATTCTTTTGGGTATTGAGAATTTAGGGTTGATGGTTGAGTATTGAGGATTCAGAATTGAGGTTTGAGGGCTGTGGATTTGGATTGAAGATTGAGTATTGAGGATTGAAGATTGAGGATTGAGGATTGAGGATTGAGGATTGAGGATGATGTCTGAGGTTTGAGGATTGAGGATTGAGGATTGAGAATTGAGGATGAGGACCGAGGGTTGAGGATTGAGGTTTGAGGAATGAGGATTGAGGGATGAGGATTGAGGATTGAGGATTGAGGATTGAGGATTGAGGATTGAGGATTGGGGATTGAATATTGAGTACTGAGGATGGAAGATTGAGGATTGATCACTGAGGATTGAGGACTGAGGATTGAGGATTGAGGATTGAGGATTGAAGACTGAATATTGAGGATTGAAGATTGAGGATTGAGGTTTGAGGGTTGAGGATGGATGATGAGGGCTGAGGGTTGAGGATTGAGGTTTGAGGACTGAGGACTGAGGATTGGGGATCGAGAGTTGAGGATTGAGGATTGAGGATTGAGGATTGAGGATTGAGAATTGAGGATTGATGATTGAGGGTTGAAAATTAAATATTGAGGATTGAAGATTGAGGGTTGATGATTAAGGATTGAGGATGGAGGATGAGGGCTGAGGGTTGAGGATTGAGGTTTGAGGACCGAGGACTGAGGATTGAGGATTGAGAATTGAGGATTGAGGGTTGAGGATTGAAGATTGAGGATTGGGTATTGAGGACTGAACATTGAGGATTGTGGATTCAGGATTGAAGGTTGAATATTGATGAATGAATATTAACGATTGAGGATTGAGTGTTGTGGATTGAGGACGAGGAATGAGGGATCAGTATTGATACTTGAGGGCTGAGGATTGAGGATTGAGGCTTGCGAATTGAGGATTGAAGATTGAAGATTGAGGATTGGGTATTGAGGATTGTAGAATGAGAATTGAGGATTGAGGATTGAGGATTGAGGATTGAAAATTGAGTATTGAGGATTGAAGATTGAGGATTGAGTATTGAGGATTGAGGATTGAGGATTGAAAATTGAGCATTGAGGATTGAAGATTGAGGATTGAGGATTGAGGATTGAGGATTGAGGATTGAAGATTGAGGATTGAGGATTGAGGATTGAGGATTGAGGATTGGAGATTGAGGATTGGGGATTGAGGATTGGCGATTGAGGATTGAGTATTGAGAATTGAGGATTGATGGTTGAGCATTGAGGATCCATGGCTGAGGATTGTGTGTTGAATATTGAGGGTTGAGGATTGAGGATTGAGGACTGAGGATTGAGGATTGAGGAATGATGATTGAAGATTGTGTATTGAAGATTGAAGATTGAGGATTGAGGATTGAGGATTGAGGATTGAGGATTGAGGATTGAAGATTGAGGGTTGGGTATTGAGGATTGAAGAATGAGGATTGAGGATTGAGTATTGAGGATTGAGGATTGAGGATCTAGGATTGGAGATTGATTATTGAGGATTGAAGATTGAGGATTGAGGATTGAGGATTGAGGACCTTGAATTGGAGATTGATTATTGAGGATTGAAGATTGAGGATTGATGATTGAGGATTGAGAATTGAGAATTGAGAATTGAGGATGAGGACTGAGGGTTGAGGATTGAGGTTTGAGAAATGAGGATTGAGGATTGAGGATTGAGGATTGAGGATTGAGGATTGAGGAATGTGTATTAAAGATTGAGTATTGATCACTGAGGATTGAGGATTGAGGATTGATGGTTGAGGATTGAGGGTTGATGATTGAATATTGAGGATTGAAGATTGAGGATTGATGATTAAGGATTGAGGATGGAGGATGAGGGCTGAGTGTTGAGGATTGAGGTTTGAGGACTGAGGACAGAGGATTGAGGATTGAGAATTGAGGATTGAGGATTGAGGATTGAGGATTCAAATTGAGTATTGAGGACTGAAGATTGAGGATTGAGGATTGACGATTGAGGATTGAGGATGGAAGATTGATTATTGAGGATTGAAGATTGAGGATTGAGGACTGAGGATTGAGGATTGAGGATTGAAGATTGAGGATTGAGGATTGAGGATTGAGGATTGAGCATTGAGGATTGAAGATTGAACATTGATGGTTGAAGATTGAGGATTGAGGATTGAGTGTTGTGGATTGAGGACGAGGACTGAGGGTTGAATATTGATGATTGAGGTCTGAGGATTGAGGATTGAGGATTGAAAATTGAGGATTGAGGATTGAGGATTGAGGATTGAGGATTGAAGATTGGATATTGAGGATTGAAGATTGAGGATTGAGGATTGAGGACTGAGGATTGAGGCTTGAAGGTTGAGTATTGAGGATTCAGGATTGAGGTTTGAGGACTGAGGATTGAGGATTGAAGATTGAGGATTGAGGATTGAAGATTGAGTATTGATGATTGAATACTGAGGATTGAGGATTGAGGTTTGAGGATTGAGGACGAGGACTGACGGTAGAGGATTGAGGTTTGTGGTTTGAGGATTGAGGATTGAGGACTGAGGATTGAGGATTGAGGATTAAGCATTGAGGATTGAAGATTGAAGACTGGGGATTGAGGATTGATGATTGAGAATTAAGGATTGAAGATTGTGGATTGAGGATCTAGGATTGGAGATCGATTATTGAGGATTGAAGATTGAGGATTGAGGATTGAGGATTGGGGATTGAGAGTTGAGGATGAGGACTGAGGGTTGAGGATTGAGGTTTGAAGAATGGGGATTGAGGGTTGAGGGTTGAGGATTGAGGATTGAGGATTGAGGATTGAGTATTGAAGATTGAGTATTGATGCCTGAGGATTGAGGATTGAGGATTGAGGATTGAGGATTGGGGATTGAATATTGAGTACTGAGGATTGATTATTGAGGATTGAAGATTGGGGATTGAGGATTGAGGATTGAGTATCTAGGATTGGAGATTGATTATTGAGGATTGAAGATTGAGGATTGAGGATTGAGGATTGAAAATTGAGAGTTGAGGATGAGGACTGAGGGTTGAGGGTTGAGGTTTGACAAATGAGGATTGAAGATTGAGGATTGAGGATTGAGGATTGAGGATTGAGGATTGAGGATTGAGTATTGAAGATTGAGTATTGATCACTGAGGATTGAGGATTGAGGTTTGAGGACTGAGGATTGAGGATTGAAGATTGAGTATTGAGGATTGATGGCTGAGGATTGAGGATTGAGGATTGAGGATCGAGGATTGAGTATTGATGATTGAGGATTGTTGATTGAGGATTGAGGTTTGAGGATTGGGTATTGAGGATTGAGCGTTGAGGTTTGAGGACTGAGGGCTGAGGATTGAGGATTGAAGATTGAGGATTGGTTATTGAGGATAGAGGATTGAGGATGGAGGATGAGGGCTGAGGGTTGAGGATTGAGGATTGAGTATTGAGTCCTGAGATTTCAGGATATTCTATTGGGTATTGAGAGTTGAGGATTGATGGTTGAGTATTGAGGACTGAGGATTGGGGCTTGAAGGTTGAGTATTGAAGATTCAGGATTGAGGTTTGGGGACTGAGGATTGAGGATTGAAGATTGAGGATTGGGGATTGAGGATTGGCGATTGAGGATTGAGTATTGAGAATTGAGGATTGATGGTTGAGTATTGAGGATTCATGGCTGAGGGTTGTGTGTTGAATATTGAGGGTTGAGGATCGAGGATTGAGGATTGAGGATTGAGGATTGAAGATTGAGTATTGATGATTGAACATTGAGGATTGAGGATTGAGGTTTGAGGATTGAGGACGAGGACTGACGGTAGAGGATTGAGGTTTGAGGATTGAGGACTGAGGATTGAGCATTGAGGATTGAGGATTGAGAATTGAGGATGAGGACTGAGGGTTGAGGATTGAGGTGTGAGGAACAAGGATTGAGGGTTGAGGATTGAGGATTGAGGATTGAGGATTGAGCATTGAGGATGGAGGATTGGGGATTGAATATTGAGTACTGAGGAATGAAGATTGATGATTGAGGATTGAGGATTGATGATGGAGGATGAGGGCTGAGGGTTGAGGATTGATGTTTGAGTATTGAATCCTGAGAACTCAGGATATTCTATTGAGTACTGAGAATTGAGGATCGATGGTTGAGTACTGAGGACTGAAGATTGAGGATTGAATGTTGAGTATTGAGGATTCAGAATTGAGGTTTGAGGACTGAGTATTGAGGATTGAAGATTGAGTATTGAGGATTGAAGATTGAGGATTGAGCATTGAGTATTGAGGATTGAGGATGATGTCTGAGGGTTGAGGATTGAGGTTTGAGGACTGAGGACTGAGGATTGAGGACTGAGGATTGAGGATGAGGGCTGAGGGTCGGGGATTGAGGTTTGACGGCTGAGGACTGAGGATTGAGGATTGAGAATTAAGGATTGATGATAGAGGATTGAAGATTGAGGATTGTGTATTGAGGATTGAAGAATGAGGATTGAGGATTGAGGGTTGAGGATTGAGGGTTGAGTATCTAGGATTGGAGATTGGTTATTGAGGATTGAATATTGGGGATTGAGGATTGAGGATTGAGGATTGAGGATTGAAGATTGATTATTGAGGATTGAGGTTTGAGGATCTAGGATTGGAGACTGAAGATTGAGGATTGAGGATTGAGGGTTGAGTACTGAGGACGAGGGCTGACGGTTGAGGATTGAGGTTTGGGGATTGAGGATTGAGGACTGAGGCTTGAGGATTGAGGATTGAGCATTGAGGATTGAAGATTGAGGACTGGAGATTGAGGATTGAAGATTGAGGATTAAGGACTGAGGATGTAGGATTGGAGATTGATTATTGAGGATTGAAGATTGAGGATTGAGGACTGAGAATTGAGAATTGAGAATTGAGGGTGAGGACTGAGGGTTGAGGATTGAGGTTTGAGGAACGAGGATTGAGGATTGAGGATTGAGGACTGAGGATTGACGATTGAGTATTGAAGATTGAGGATTGATGACTGAGAATTGAGGACTGAGGATTGAGGATTGAGGATTGAGGATTGAAGATTGAGTATTGAGGATTGAAAGTTGAGGATTGTGGGTTGAGGATTGCGGTTTGAGAAATGAGGATTGAGGATTGAGGATTGAGGATTGAGGATTGAGGACTGATGATTGTGTATTAGAGATTGAGTATTGATCACTGAGGATTGAGGATTGAGGATTGAGGATTGAGGATTGAGGGTTGAAGATTGAATATTGAGGATTGATGATTGAGGATTGATGATTAAGAATTGAGGATGGAGGATGAGGGCTGAGGGTTGAGGATTGAAGATTGAGGATTGGGTATTGTGGATTGAAGAATGGGGATTGAGGATTGAGGATTGAGGATTGAGGATTGAAGATTGAGTATTGAGGACTGAAGATTGACGTTTGAGGTTTGAGGATTGAGGATCGAGGACTGAGGATTGAGGATTGAAGATTGAGGATTGGGTATTGAGGACTGAACATTGAGGATAGAGGATTGAGGATTGAATGTTGAATATTGATGAATGAAGATTAACGATTGAGGATTGAGTGTTGTGGATTGAGGACGAGGACTGGGGGTTGAGTAGTGATACTTGAGGTCTGAGGATTGAGGATTGAGGATTGCGAATTGAGGATTGAAGATTGAAGATTGTGGATTGGGTATTGAGGATTGTAGAATGAGGATTGAGGATTGAGGATTGAGGATTGAGGATTGAGGATTGAGGATTGAGGATTGAGGACTGAAGAATGAGTATTGAGGATTGAAGATTGAGGATTGAGGATTGAGGATTGAGGACTGAGGATTGAAGATTGAGGATTGAGGATTGAGGATTGAGGATTGAGCGTTGATGATTGAAGATTGAATATTGATGATTGAAGATTGAGTATTGAGGAATGAGGGTTGTGGATTGAGGACGAGTACTGAGAGTTGAATATTGATGATTGAGGTCTGAGGATTGAGGATTGGGGATTGAAAATTGAGGATTGAGGATTGAGGGTTGAGGATTGAGGGTTGACGATCTAGGATTGGAGATTGATTATTGAGGATTGAAGATTGGGGATTGAGGATTGAGGATTGAGGATCTAGGATTGGAGATTGATTATTGAGGATTGAAGATTGAGGTTTGATAATTGAGGATTGAGAATTGAGAATTGAGGATGAGGTCTGAGTGTTGAGGATTGAGGTTTGAGAAACGAGGATTGAGGATTGAGGATTGAGGATTGAGGATTGAGGATTGAGGATTGAGGATTGGGGTGAATATTGAGTACTGAGGATTGAAGATTGAGGATTGAGGATTGAGGATTGAGGTTTGAGGACTGAGGACTGAGGATTGAGGACTGAGGATTGAGGATGAGGGCTGAGGGTCGGGGATTGGGGTTTGACGACTGAGGACTGAGGATTGAGGAGTGAGAATTCAGGATTGTTGATAGAGGATTGAAGATTGAGGATTGGGTATTGAGGATTGAAGAATGAGGATTGAGGATTGAGGATTGAGGATTCAGGGTTGAGGATCTAGGATTGGAGATTGATTATTGAGGATTGAAGATTGGGGATTGAGGATTGAGGATTGAGTATCTAGGATTGGAGATTGATTATTGAGGATTGAAGACTGAGGATTGATGATTGAGGATTTAGAATTGAGAATTGAGGACGAGGTCTGAGGGTTGAGGATTGAGGTTTGAGAAATGAGGATTGAGGATTGAGGATTGAGGATTGAAGATTGAGTAATGAGAGTTGAGGATTGAGGATTGAGGATTGAGGATTGAGGATTGAGAATTGAGGATGAGGACTGAGGGTTGAGAATTGAGGTTTGAGAAATGAGGATTGAGGATTGAGGATTGAGGATTGAGGGTTGAGGATCGATGATTGAGTATTGAAGATTGAATATTGATCACTGAGGATTGAGGATTGAGGATTGAGAATTGAGGATTGAGGATTCAAGATTGAATATTGAGGATTGAAGATTGAGGATTGAGGATTGAGGGATGAGGATGGAGGATGAGGGCTGAGGGTTGAGGATTGAGGTTTGAGGACTGAGGACTTTGGATTGAGGATCGAGAGTTGAGGATTGACGATTGAGGATTGAGGATTGAGGATTGAGAATTGTGGATTGATGATTGAGGGTTGAAAATTGAATATTGAGGATTGAAGATTGAGGATTGATGATTAAGGATTGAGGATGGAGGATGAGGGCTGAGTGTTGAGGATTGAGGTTTGAGGACTGAGGTCTGAGGATTGAGGATTGAGAATTGAGGATTGAGGGTTGAGGATTGAAGATTGAGGATTGGGTATTGAGGATTGAAGAATGAGGATTGTGGATTGAGTATTGAGGATTGAGGATTGAAGATTGAGTATTGAGGATTGAAGATTGACGATTGAGGATTGAGGATTGAGGATTGAGGATTGAGGATTGAGGATTGAAGATTGAGGATTGGGTATGGAGGACTGAACATTGACGATTGTGGATTGAGGATTGAAGGTTGAATATTGATGAATGAAGATTAACGATTGAGGATTGAGGGTTGTGGATTGAGGACGAGGACTGAGGGTTGAGTATTGATACTTGAGGTCTGAGGATTGAGGATTGAGGATTGCGAATTGAGGATTGAAGATTGAAGATTGAGGATTGGGTATTGAGGATTGAAGAATGAGGATTGAGATTTGATTATTGAATATTGTGGATTGAGTATTGAACCATGGGAATTCAGGATATTCTATTAAGTATTGAGAATTGAGGATTGATCGTTGAGTATTGAGGATTCATGGCTGAGGGTTGTGTGCTGAATATTGAGGGTTGAGGATTGAGGATTGAGGATTGAGGATGGAGGATGAGGGCTGAGGGTTGAGGATTGAGGTTTGAGTATTGAATCCTGAGAATTGAGGATATTCTATTGAGTATTGAGAATTGAGGATTGATGGTTGAGTACTGAGGACTGAGGATTGAGGATTGAAGGTTGAGTATTGAGGATTCAGAATTGAGGTTTGAGGGCTGAGGATTGAGGATTGAAGATTGAGTATTGATCACTGAGGGTTGAGGATTGAGGTTTGAGGACTGAGGATTGAGGATTGAAGATTTAGTACTGAGTATTGATGATTGAGGATTGAGGATTGAGTATTGAGGATTGCGGATGATGTCTGAGGGTTGAGGATTGAGGTTTGAGGACTGAGGACTGAGGATTGAGGACTGAGGGTTGAGGATGAGGGCTGAGGGTCGGGGATTGAGGTTTGACGGCTGAGGACTCAGGATTGAGGATTGAGAATTAAGGATTGTTGATAGAGGATTGAAGATTGTGGATTGGGTATTGAGGATTGAAGATTGACGATTGAGGATTGAGGATTGAGGATTGAGGATTGAGGATTGAGGATTGAGGATTGAAGATTGAGGATTGCGTATTGAGCACTGAACATTGAGGATTGAGGATTGAGGATTGAAGGTTGAATATTGATGAATGAAGGTTAACGATTGAGGATTGAGGGTTGTGGATTGAGGTCGAGGACTGAGGGTTGTGTATTGTTACTTGAGGTCTGAGGATTGAGGATTGAGGATTGCGAACTGAGGATTGAAGATTGAAGATTGAGGATTGGGTATTGAGGATTGAAGATTGAGTATCGATCACTGAGGATTGAGGATTGAGGTTTGAGGACTGAGGATTGAGGATTGAAGATTGAGTATTGAGGATTGATGATTGAGGTTTGAGGATTGAGGATTGAGTGTCGAGGATTGAGTATTGATGATTGAGGATTGATGATTGAGGATTGAGGATTGAGGATTGGGTATTGAGGATTGAGCATTGAGATTTGAGGACTGAGTGCTGAGGATTGAGGATTGAGGATTGAGGATTGAGGATTGAAGATTCAGTATTGACGATTGAAGATTGAGGATTGAGGACTGAGGATTGAAGATTGAGTATTGAGGATTGAAGATTGAGGATTGAGGATTGAGGAACGAGGATTGAGGATTGAGGATTGAGGATGATGTCTGAGGGTTGAGGATTGAGGCTTGAGGACTGAGGACTGAGGATTGAGGACTGAGGATTGAAGATTGAGTATTGAGGATTGAAGATTGACGATTGAGGATTGAGGATTGAGGATTGAGGATTGAGGATTGAGGATTGAGGATTGGAGATTGAGGATTGGGTATTGAGCACTGAACATTGAGGATTGAGGATTGAGGATTGAAGGTTGAATATTGTTGAATGAAGGTTAACGATAGAGGATTGAGTGTTGTGGATTGAGGACGAGGACTGAGGGTTGGGTATTGTTACTTGAGGTCTGAGGATTGAGGATTGAGGATTGCGAATTGAGGATTGAAGATTGAAGATTGAGGATTGGGTATTGAGGATTGTAGAATGAGGATAGAGGATTGAGGATAGAGGATTGAGGATTGAGGATTGAAGATTGAGTATTGAGGATTGAAGATTGAGGATTGAGGATTGAGGATTGAGGATTGAGGATTGAAGATTGAGGATTGAGGATTGATGATTGAGGATTGAGCATTGAGGATTGAAGATTGAATATTGATGATTGAAGATTGAGGATTGAGGATTGAGGGTTGTGGATTGAGGACGAGTACTGATGGTTGAATATTGATGACTGAGGTCTGAGGATTGAGGATTGAGGATTGAAAATTGTGGATTGAGGATTGACGATTGAGGATTGAGGATTGAAGATTGAGTATTGAGGATTGAAGATTGAGGATTGAGGATTGAGGATTGAGGATTGAAGATTGTGTATTGAAGATTGAAGATTGAGTATTGAGGATTGAGGATTGAGGATTGAGGACTGAAGATTGAGGATTGGGGATTGAGGATTGACGATTGAGCATTGAGTATTGAGGATTGAGAATTGAGGATTGAGGTTTGAAACTGAGTATTGAGGATTGAAGATTGAGGATTGAGATTTGATTATTGAATATTGTGGATTGAGTATTGAACCATGAGAATTCAGGATATTCTATTGAGTATTGAGAATTGAGGATTGTTCGTTGAGTATTGAGGATTCATGGCTGAGGGTTGTGTGTTGAATATTGAGGGTTGAGGATTGAGGATTGAGGATTGAGGATGGAGGATGAGGGCAGAGGGTTGAGGATTGAGGTTTGAGTATTGAATCCTGAGAATTCAGGATATTCTATTGAGTATTGAGAATTGAGGATTGATGGTTGAGTACTGAGGACTGAGGATTGACGATTGAAGGTTGAGTACTGAGGATTCAGAATTGAGGTTTGAGGACTGAGGATTGAGGATTGAAAATTGAGTATTGAGGATTGAGGATTGAAGATTGGGGATTGAGGATTGAGGATTGAGGATCTAGGATTGGAGATTGATTATTGAGGATTGAAGATTGAGGATTGATGATTGAGGATTGAGATTTGAGAATTGAGGATGAGGACTAAGGGTTGAGGATTGAGGTTTGAGAAATGAGGATTGAGGATTGAGGATTGAGGATTGAAGATTGAGTATTGAGAATTGAGGATTGAGGATTGAGGATTGCGGATTGAGGATTGAGGATGAGGACTGAGGGTTGAGAATTTAGGTTTGAGAAATGAGGATTGAGGATTGAGGATTGAGGATTGAGGGTTGAGGATTGATGATTGGGTATTGAAGATTGAGTATTGGTCACTGAGTATTGAGGATTGAGGATTGAGGATTGAGGATTGAGGATTGAGGATTGAAGATTGAATATTGAGGATTGAAGATTGAGGATTGAGGATTGCGGGTTGAGGATGGAGGATGAGGGCTGAGGGTTGAGGATTGAGGTTTGAGGACTGAGGACTGAGGACTGAGGATTGAGAATTGAGGATTGATGATTGAGGATTGAAGATTGAGGATTGGGTATTGAGGATTGAAGAATGAGGATTGAGGATTGAGGATTGAGGATTGATGATTGAAGATTGTGTATTGAATGTTGAATATTGAGGATTGAGGATTGAGGATTGAGGATTGAGGGTTGAGGATCTAGGATTGGAGATTGATTATTGAGGATTGAAGAATGGGGATTTAGGATTGAGGATTGAGGATCTAGGATTGGAGATCGATTATTGAGGATTGAAGATTGAGGATTGATTATTGAGGATTGAGATTTGAGAATTGAGGATGAGGACTAAGGGTAGAGGATTGAGGTTTGAGGATTGAGGATTGAGGATTGAGGACTGAGGATTGAGGATTGAGGATTGAGCATTGAGGATTGAAGATTGAAGACTGGGGATTGAGGATTGAACATTGAGAAATAAGGATTGAAGATTGTGGATTGAGGATCTGGGATTGGAGATTGATTATTGAGGATTGAAGATTGAGGATTGAGGATTGAGGATTGAGGATTGAGAATTGAGGGTGAGGACTGAGGATTGAGGGTTGAGGATTGAGGATTGAGGATTGAGGATTGAGGATTGAAGATTGAGGATTGAGGATTGAGGATTGAGGATTGAGGATGATGTCTGAGGGTTGAGGATTGAGCTTTGAGGACTGAGGACTGAGGATTGAGGACTGAGGATTGAGGATGAGGGCTGAGGGTCGGGGATTGAGGTTTGACGGCTGAGGACTGAGGATTGAGGATTGAGAATTAAGGATTGTTGATAGAGGATTGAAGATTGAGGATTGGGTATTGAGGATTGAAGAATGAGGATTGAGGATTGAGGATTGAGGATTGAGGATTGAAGATTGGATATTGAGGATTGAAGATTGAGGATTGAGGATTGAGGATTGAGGATTGATGATTGAAGATTGTGTATTGAATGTTGAATATTGAGGATTGAGGATTGAGGATTGAGGATTGAGGGTTGAGGATCTAGGATTGGAGATTGATTATTGAGGATTGAACAATGGGGATTTAGGATTGAGGATTGAGGATCTAGGATTGGAGATTGATTATTGAGGATTGAAGATTGAGGATTGATTATTGAGGATTGAGATTTGAGAATTGAGGATGAGGACTAAGGGTAGAGGATTGAGGTTTGAGGATTGAGGATTGAGGATTGAGGACTGAGGATTGAGGATTGAGGATGGGGCATTGAGGATTGAAGATTGAAGACTGGGGATTGAGGATTGAAGATTGAGAAATAAGGATTGAAGATTGTGGATTGAGGATCTGGGATTGGAGATTGATTATTGAGGATTGAAGATTGAGGATTGAGGATTGAGGATTGAGGATTGAGGATTGAGAATTGAGGGTGAGGACTGAGGATTGAGGGTTGAGGATTGAGGATTGAGGATTGAGGATTGAGGATTGGGGATTGAATATTGAGTACTGAGGACTGAAGATTGAGGATTGAGGATTGAGGATTGAGGATGGAGGATGAGGGCAGAGGGTTGAGGATTGAGGTTTGAGTATTGAATCCTGAGAATTCAGGATATGCTATTGAGTATTGATAATTGAGGATTGATGGTTGATTACTGAGGACTGAGGATTGAGGATTGAAGGCTGAGTATTGAGGATTCAGAATTGAGGTTTGAGGGTTGAGGATCTAGGATTGGAGATTGATTATTGAGGATTGAAGATTGGGGATTGAGGATTGAGGATTGAGGATCTAGGATTGGAGATTGATTATTGAGGATTGAAGATTGAGGATTGATGATTGAGGATTGAGATTTGAGAATTGAGGATGAGGACTAAGGGTTGAGGATTGAGGTTTGAGAAATGAGGATTGAGGATTGAGGATTGAGGGTTGAAGATTGAGTATTGAGAATTGAGGATTGAGGATTGAGGATTGCGGATTGAGGATTGAGGATGAGGACTGAGGGTTTAGAATTTAGGTTTGAGAAATGAGGATTGAGGATTGAGGATTGAGGATTGAGGGTTGAGGATTGATGATTGGGTATTGAAGATTGAGTATTGGTCACTGAGGATTGAGGATTGAGGATTGAGGATTGAGGATTGAGGATTGAGGATTGAAGATTGAATATTGAGGATTGAAGATTGAGGATTGAGGATTGAGGGTTGAGGATGGAGGATGAGGGCTGAGGGTTGAGGATTGAGGTTTGAGGACTGAGGACTGAGGACTGAGGATTGAGAATTGAGGATTGATGATTGAGGATTGAAGATTGAGGATTGGGTATTGAGGATTGAAGAATGAGGATTGAGGATTGAGGATTGAGGATTGAGGATTGAGGATCTAGGATTGGAGATTGATTATTGAGGATTGAAGATTGAGGATTGAGGATTGAGGATTGAGGATTGAGGATCTAGGATTGGAGATTGATTATTGAGGATTGAAGATTGAGGACTGAGGGTTGAGGATTGAGGTTTGAGGAATGAGGATTGAGGATTGAGGATTGAGTATTGAAGATTGAGTATTGATGATTGAGGATTGAAGATTGAGGATAGGGTATTGAGGATTGAAGAATGAGGATTGAGGATTGAGGATTGAGGATTGAGGATTGTTGATAGAGGATTGAAGATTGAGGATTGGGTATTGAGGATTGAAGAATGAGGATTGAGGATTGAGGATTGAGGATTGAGGATTGAAGATTGGATATTGAGGATTGAAGATTGAGGATTGAGGATTGAGGATTGAGGATTGATGATTGAAGATTGTGTATTGAATGTTGAATATTGAGGATTGAGGATTGAGGATTGAGGATTGAGGGTTGAGGATCTAGGATTGGAGATTGATTATTGAGGATTGAAGAATGGGGATTTAGGATTGAGGATTGAGGATCTAGGATTGGAGATTGATTATTGAGGATTGAAGATTGAGGATTGATTATTGAGGATTGAGATTTGAGAATTGAGGATGAGGACTAAGGGTAGAGGATTGAGGTTTGAGGATTGAGGATTGAGGATTGAGGACTGAGGATTGAGGATTGAGGATTGAGCATTGAGGATTGAAGATTGAAGACTGGGGATTGAGGATTGAAGATTGAGAAATAAGGATTGAAGATTGTGGATTGAGGATCTGGGATTGGAGATTGATTATTGAGGATTGAAGATTGAGGATTGAGGATTGAGGATTGAGGATTGAGAATTGAGGGTGAGGACTGAGGATTGAGGGTTGAGGATTGAGGATTGAGGATTGAGGATTGAGGATTGGGGATTGAGGATTGAGGATTGAGGATCTAGGATTGGAGATTGATTATTGTGGATTGAAGATTGGGGATTGAGGATTGAGGATTGAGGATCTAGGATTGGAGATTGAAGAATGAGGATTGAGGATTGAGGGTTGAGGATTGAGGACGAGGACTGACGGTTGAGGATTGAGGTTTGAGGATTGAGGATTGAGGACTGAGGATTGAGGATTGAGGATTGAGAATTGAGGATGAGGACTGAGGGTTGAGGATTGAGGTTTGAGAAATGAGGATTGAGGATTGAGGATTGAGGATTGAAGATTGAGTATTGAGAATTCAGGATTGAAGATTGAGGATTGAGGATTGAGGATTGAGGATGAGGACTGAGGGTTGAGAATTTAGGATTGAGAAATGAGGATTGAGGATTGAGGATTCAGGATTGAGGGTTGAGGATTGAGGATTGAGGATTGAGAATTGAGGATTAATGATTGAGGGTTGAAGATTGAATATTGAGGATTGAAGATTGAGGATTGATGATTAAGGATTGAGGATGGAGGAGGAAGAGGGCTGAGGGTTGGGGATTGAGGTTTGAGGACTGAGGACTGAGGATTGAGGATTGGGAATTGAGGATTGAGGGTTGAGGATTGAAGATTGAGGATTGGGTACTGAGGATTGAAGAATGAGGATTGAGGATTGAGGATTGAGGATTGAGGACTGAAGGTTGAATATTGATGAATGAAGATTATCGATTGAGGGTTGAGGGTTGTGGATTGAGGACGAGGACTGAGGGTTGAGTATTGACTCTTGAGGTCTGAGGATTGAGGATTGAGGATTGCGAATTGAGGATTGAAGATTGAAGATTGAGGATTGGGTATTGAGGATTGTAGAATGAGGACTGAGGATTGAGGATTGAGGATTGGGGATTGAAAATAGAGAATTGAGGATTGAAGATTGAGGATTGAGGATTGAGGATTGACGATTGGGGATTGAAGATTGAGTATTGAGGATTGAAGATTGAGGATTGAGTATTGAGGGTTGAGGATTGAGGATTGAAGATTGAGTATTGAGGATTGAAGATTGAGCATTGAGGATTGAGGATTGAGGATTGAGGATTGAAGATTGAGGATTCAGGATTGAGGATTGAAGATTGATGATTGAAGATTGTGTATTGAAGATTGAAGATTGAGGATTGAGGATTGAGGGTTGAGGATTGAGGATTGAGCATTGGGGATTGAAGATTGAATATTGATGATTGAAGATTGAGGATTGAGGATTCAGGGTTGTGGATTGAGGACGAGTACTGAGGGTTGAATATTGATGATTGAGGTCTGAGGATTGAGGATTGAGGATTGAAAATTGAGGATTGAGGATTGAGGATTGGGGATTGAGGATTGAGGATTGAAGATTGAGTATTGAGTATTGAAGATTGAGGATTGAGGATTGAGGATTGAATATTGATGATTGAAGATTGTGTATTGAAGTTTGAAGATTGAGAATTGAGGATTGATGGTCGAGTACTGAGGACTGAGGATTGAGGATTGAAGGTTGACTATTGAGGATTCAGTATTGAGGTTTGAGGACTGAGGATTGAGGATTGAAGATTGTGTATTGAGGATTGAAGATTGAGGATTGAGGATTGAGGATTGAGGATTGAGGATTGAGGATTGAATATTGAGGATTGGGGATTGAATATTGAGTACTGACGATTGAAGGTTGAGGATTGAGTATTGAGGATTGAGGATGGAGGATGAGGGCTGAGGGTTGAGGATTGAGGTTTGAGTATTGAATCCTGAGAATTCAGGATATTCTATTGAGTATTGAGAATTGAGTATTGATGGTTGAGTACTGAGGACTGAGGATTGTGGATTGAAGGTTGACTATTGAGGATTCAGAATTGAGGTTTGAGGGCTGAGTATTGAGGATTGAAGATTGAGTATTGAGGATTGAAGATTGAGGATTGAGGATTGAGGATTGAGGATTGAGAATTGTGAATGAGAACTGAGGATTGAGGTTTGAGGAATGAGGATTGAGGGTTGAGGATTGAGGATTGAGGATTGAGGATTCAGGATTGAGTATTGAGGATTGCGGATGATGTCTGAGGGTTGAGGATTGAGGTTTGAGGACTGTGGACTGAGGATTGAGGACTGAGGATTGAGGATGAGGGCTGAGGGTCGGGGATTGAGGTTTGACGGCTGAGGACTGAGGATTGAGGATTGAGAATTAAGGATTGTTGATAGAGGATTGAAGATTGTGGATTGGGTATTGAGGATTGAAGAATGAGGATTGAGGATTGAGGATTGAGGATTGAGGGTTGAGGATCTAGGATTGGAGATTGATTATTGATGATTGAAAATTGGGGATTGAGGATTGAGGATTGAGTATCTAGGATTGGAGATTGATTATTGAGGATTGAAGATTGAGGATTGAGGATTGAGGATTGAAAATTGAGAGTTGAGGATGAGGACTGAGGGTTGAGGATTGAGGTTTGAGAAATGAGGATTGGAGATTGAGGATTGTGGATTGAGGATTGTGGATTGAGGATTGAGGATTGAGTATTGAAGATTGAGTATTGTTCACTGAGGATTGAGGATTGAGGTTTGAGGACTGAAGATTGAGGATTGAAGATTGAGTACTGAGGATTGATGATTGAGGATTGAGGATTGAGGATTGAGTGTCGAGGATTGAGTATTGATGATTGAGGATTGATGATTGAGGATTGAGGATTGAGGATTGGGTACTGAGGATTGAGCATTGAGATTTGAGGACTGAGTGCTGAGGATTGAGGATTGAGGATTGAGGATTGAGGATTGAAGATTCAGTATTGACGATTCAAAATTGAGGATTGAGGATTGGGGATTGAAGATTGAGTATTGAGGATTGAAGATTGAGGATTGAGGATTGAGGAATGAGGATTGAGGATTGAGGATTGAGGATGATGTCTGAGGGTTGAGGATTGAGGTTTGAGGACTGAGGACTGAGGATTGAAGATTCAGTATTGAGGATTGAAGATTGACGATTGAGGATTGAGGATTGAGGATTGAGGATTGAGGATTGAGGATTGAGGATTGAAGATTGAGGATTGGGTATTGAGCACTGAACATTGAGGATTGAGGATTGAGGATTGAAGGTTGAATATTGATGAATGAAGGTTAACGATTGAGGATTGAGGGTTGTGGATTGAGGTCGAGGACTGAGGGTTGAGTATTGTTACTTGAGGTCTGAGGATTGAGGATTGAGGATTGCGAATTGAGGATTGAAGATTGAAGATTGAGGATTGGGTATTGAGGATTGAAGATTGAGTATCGATCACTGAGGATTGAGGATTGAGGTTTGAGGACTGAGGATTGAGGATTGAAGATTGAGTATTGAGGATTGATGATTGAGGATTGAGGATTGAGGATTGAGTATCGAGGATTGAGTATTGATGATTGAGGATTGATGATTGAGGATTGAGGATTGAGGATTGGGTATTGAGGATTGAGCATCGAGATTTGAGGACTGAGTGCTGAGGATTGAGGATTGAGGATTGAGGATTGAGGATTGAAGATTCAGTATTGACGATTGAAGATTGAGGATTGAGGATTGAGGATTGAAGATTGAGTATTGAGGATTGAAGATTGAGGATTGAGGATTGAGGAATGAGGATTGAGGATTGAGGATTGAGGATGATGTCTGAGGGTTGAGGATTGAGGCTTGAGGACTGAGGTCTGAGGATTGAGGACTGAGGATTGAAGATTGAGTATTGAGGATTGAAGATTGACGATTGAGGATTGAGGATTGAGGATTGAGGATTGAGGATTGAGGATTGAGGATTGGAGATTGAGGATTGGGTATTGAGCACTGAACATTGAGGATTGAGGATTGAGGATTGAAGGTTGAATATTGTTGAATGAAGGTTAACGATAGAGGATTGAGGGTTGTGGATTGAGGACGAGGACTGAGGGTTGAGTATTGTTACTTGAGGTCTGAGGATTGAGGATTGAGGATTGCGAGTTGAGGATTGAAGATTGAAGATTGAGGATTGGGTATTGAGGATTGTAGAATGAGGATTGAGGATTGAGGATGATGTCTGAGGGTTGAGGATTGAGGTTTGAGGACTGAGGACTGAGGATTGAGGACTGAGGATTGAGGATGAGGGCTGTGGGTCGGGGATTGAGGTTTGACGGCTGAGGACTGAGGATTGAGGATTGAGAATTCACGATTGTTGATAGAGGATTGAAGATTGAGGATTGGGTATTGAGGATTGAAGAATGAGGATTGAGGATTGAGGATTGAGGATTGAGTGTTGAGGATCTAGGATTGGAGATTGATTATTGAGGATTGAAGATTGGGGATTGAGGATTGAGGATTGAGGATCTAGGATTGGTGATTGATTATTGAGGATTGAAGATTGAGGAATGATGATTGAGGATTGAGATTTGAGAATTGAGGATGAGGACTAAGGGTTGAGGATTGAGGTTTGAGAAATGAGGATTGAGGATTGAGGATTGAGGATTGAAGATTGAGTATTGAGAATTGAGGATTGAGGATTGAGGATTGCGGATTGAGGATTGAGGATGAGGACTGAGGGTTGAGAATTTAGGTTTGAGAAATGAGGATTGAGGATTGAGGATTGAGGATTGAGGGTTGAGGATTGATGATTGGGTATTGAAGATTGAGTATTGGTCACTGAGGATTGAGGATTGAGGATTGAGGATTGAGGATTGAGGATTGAGGATTGAAGATTGAATATTGAGGATTGAAGATTGAGGATTGAGGATTGAGGGTTGAGGATGGAGGATGAGGGCTGAGGGTTGAGGGTTGAGGATGAGGACTAAGGGTTGAGGATTGAGGTTTGAGAAATGAGGATTGAGGATTGAGGATTGAGGATCTAGGATTGGAGATTGATTATTGAGGATTGAAGATTGAGGACTGAGGGTTGAGGATTGAGGTTTGAGGAATGAGGATTGAGGATTGAGGATTGAGTATTGAAGATTGAGTATTGATGCCTGAGGATTGAGGATTGAGGATTGAGTATTGAGGATTGGGGATTGAACATTGAGTACTGAGGATTGAAGATTGAGGATTGAGGATTGAGGATTGAGGATGGAGGATGAGGGCTGAGGGTTGAGGATTGAGGTTTGAGTAGTGAATCCTGAGAATTCAGGATATTCTATTGAGTATTGAGAATTGAGGATTGATGGTTGAGTACTGAGGACTGAGGATTGAGGATTGAAGGTTGAGTATTGAGGATTCAGAATTGAGGTTTGAGGACTGAGGATTGAGGATTGAAGATTTAGTATTGAGGATTGAAGAGTGAGGATTGAGGATTGAGGATTGAGGATTGAGGATGATGTCTGAGGGTTGAGGATTGAGGTTTGAGGACTGAGGACTGAGGATTGAGGACTGAGGATTGAGGATGAGTGCTGAGGGTCGGGGATTGAGGTTTGACGGCTGAGGACTGAGGCTTGAAGATTGAGGATTGAGTATTGAGGGTTGAGGATTGAGGATTGAAGATTGAGTATTGAGGATTGAAGATTGAGCATTGAGGATTGAGGATTGAGGATTGAGGATTGAAGATTGAGGATTGAGGATTGAGGATTGAAGATTGATGATTGAAGATTGTGTATTGAAGATTGAAGATTGAGGATTGAGGATTGAGGGTTGAGGATTGAGGATTGAGCATTGAGGATTGAAGATTGAATATTGATGATTGAAGATTGAGGATTGAGGATTGAGGGTTGTGGATTGAGGACGAGTACTGAGGGTTGAATATTGATGATTGAGGTCTGAGGATTGAGGATTGAGGATTGAAAATTGAGAATTGAGGATTGAGGATTGGGGATTGAGGATTGAGGATTGAAGATTGAGTATTGAGTATTGAAGATTGAGGATTGAGGATTGAGGATTGAATATTGATGATTGAAGATTGTGTATTGAAGTTTGAAGATTGAGAATTGAGGATTGATGGTCGAGTACTGAGGACTGAGGATTGAGGATTGAAGGTTGACTATTGAGGATTCAGAATTGAGGTTTGAGGACTGAGGATTGAGGATTGAAGATTGTGTATTGAGGATTGAAGATTGAGGATTGAGGGTTGAGGATTGAGGACGAGGACTGACGGTTGAGGATTGAGGTTTGAGGATTGAGGATTGAGGACTGAGGATTGAGGATTGAGGATTGAGCATTGAGGATTGAAGGTTGAGGACTGGCGATTGAGGATTGAGGTTTGAGGATTGGGTATTGAGGATTGAAGAATGAGGATTGAGGATTGAGGATTGAGGATTGAGGGTTGAGGATCTAGGATTGGAGATTGATTATTGAGGATTGAAGATTGAGGATTGAGGATTGAAGATTGAGTATTGAGAATTGAGGATTGAGGATTGAGGGTTGAGGATTGAGGATTGAGGATGAGGACTGAGGTTTGAGAATTTAGGTTTGAGAAATGAGGATTGAGGATTGAGGTTTGAGGATTGAGGGTTGAGGATTGATGATTGGGTATTGAAGATTGAGTATTGATCACTGAGGATTGAGGATTGAGGATTGAGGATTGAGGATTGAGGATTAAAGATTGAATATTGAGGATTGAAGATTGAGGATTGAGCATTGAGGGTTGAGGATGGAGGATGAGGGCTGAGGGTTGAGGATTGAGGTTTGAGGACTGAGGACTGAGGATTGAGGATCTAGAGTTGAGGATTTAGGATTGAGGATTGATGATTGAGGGTTGAAGATTGAATATTGATGATTGAAGATTGAGGATTGAGGATTGAGGGTTGTGGATTCAGGACGAGGACTGAGGTTTGAGTATTGACACTTGAGGTGTGAGGATTGAGGATTGAGGATTGCGAATTGAGGATTGAAGATTCAAGATTGAAGATTGAGGATTGGGTATTGAGGATTGTAGAATGAGGACTGAGGATTGAGGATTGAGAATTGAGGATTGAGGATTGAAGATTGAGTATTGAGGATTGAGGATTGAGAATTGAGAATCGAGGATTGAAGGTTGAGGATTGAGGATTGAGGATTGAGGATTGAGGATTGAAGATTGAGTATTGAGTATTGAAGATTGAGGATTGAGGATTGAGTATTGAGGATTGAGGATTGAAGATTGGGGATTGAGGATTGAGGATTGAGGATCTAGGATTGGAAATTGATTATTGAGGATTGAAGATTGGGGATTGAGGATTGAGGATTGAGGATCTAGGATTGGAGATTGAAGATT
Source organism: Calliopsis andreniformis (assembly GCF_051401765.1). Taxonomy (NCBI): domain Eukaryota; kingdom Metazoa; phylum Arthropoda; class Insecta; order Hymenoptera; family Andrenidae; genus Calliopsis; species Calliopsis andreniformis. The sequence goes on from NW_027480564.1 coordinate 531,465, forward strand.
GAGGATTGAGGATTGAGGGTTGAGGATTGAGGACGAGGTCTGACGGTTGAGGATTGAGGTTTGAGGATTGAGGATTGAGGACTGAGGATTGAGGATTGAGGATTGAGCATTGAGGATTGAAGATTGAGGACTGGCGATTGAGGATTGAAGATTGAGGATTAAGGATTGAGGATTGGGGATTGAGGATGTAGGATTGGAGATTAATTATTGAGGATTGAAGATTGAGGATTGAGGATTGAGGATTGAGGATTGAGGATTGAGGATTGAAGATTGAGGATTGGGGATTGAGGATTGGCGATTGAGGATTGAGTATTGAGAATTGAGGATTGATGGTTAAGCATTGAGGATTCATGGCTGAGGATTGTGTGTTGAATATTGAGGGTTGAGGATTGATGATTGAGGACTGAGGATTGAGGATTGAAGATTGAGTATTGATGATTGAATATTGAGAATTGAGGATTGAGGTTTGAGGATTGAGGACGAGGACTGACGGTAGAGGATTGAGGTTTGAGGATTGAGGACTGAGGATTGAGGACTGAGGATTCAGGATTGAGGATTGAGCATTGAGGATTGAATATTGAAGACTGGGGATTGAGGATTGAAGCTTGAGAATTAAGGATTGAAGATTGTGGATTGACGATCTAGGTTTGGAGATTGATTATTGAGGATTGAAGACTGAGGATTGAGGATTGAGGATTGAGGATTGAGAATTGAGGATGAGGACTGAGGGTTGAGGATTGAGGTTTGAGGAATGAGGATTGAGGGTTGAGGATTGAGGATTGAGGATTGAGGATTGGGGATTGAGGATTGAGGATTGGGGATTGAATATTGAGTACTGAGGATGGAAGATTGATGATTGAGGATTGAGGATTGATGATGGAGGATGAGGGCTGAGGGTTGAGGATTGAGGTTTGAGTATTGAATCCTGAGAATTCAGGATATTCTATTGAGTATTGAGAATTGAGGATTGATGGTTGAGTACTGAGGACTGAGGATTGAGGATTGAAGGTTGAGTATTGAGGATTCAGAATTGAGGATTGAGGATTGAGGGTTGCGGATCGATAATTGAGTATTGAAGATTGAGTATTGATCACTGAGGATTGAGGATTGAGGATTGAGGATTGAGGATTGAGGATTGAAGATTGAATATTGAGGATTGAAGGTTGAGGATTGAGGATTGAGTGTTGAGGATGGATGATGAGGGCTGAGGTTTGAGGATTGAGGTTTGAGGACTGAGGACTGAGGATTGAGGATCGAGAGTTGAGGATTGAGGATTGAGGATTGAGGATTGAGGATTGAAAATTGAGGATTGAGTCATTGAGGATTGAGGATTGAGGATTGAGGATTGATGATTGAGTATCGAGGATTGAAGATTGAGGATTGAGGATTGAGGATTGAGGATTGATGATTGAAGATTGTGTATTGAAGATTGAAGATTGAGGATTGAGGATTGAGGATTGGGGACTGAGGATTGAGAATTGAGGATTGATGATTGAGGATTGAAGATTGAGGATTGGGTATTGAGGATTGAAGAATGAGGATTGAGGATTGAGGATTGAGGATTGAGGATTGAGGATCTAGGATTGGAGATTGATTATTGAGGATTGAAGATTGAGGATTGAGGATTGAGGATTGAGGATTGAGCATCTAGGATTGGAGATTGATTATTGAGGATTGAAGATTGAGGGCTGAGGGTTGAGGATTGAGGTTTGAGGAATGAGGATTGAGGATTGAGGATTGAGTATTGAAGATTGAGTATTGATGCCTGAGGATTGAGGATTGAGGATTGAGGATTGAGGATTGGGGATTGAACATTGAGTACTGAGGATTGAAGATTGAGGATTGAGGATTGAGGATTGAGGATGGAGGATGAGGGCTGAGGGTTGAGGATTGAGGTTTGAGTAGTGAATCCTGAGAATTCAGGATTTTCTATTGAGTATTGAGAATTGAGGATTGATGGTTGAGAACTGAGGACTGAGGATTGGGGATTGAAGGTTGAGTATTGAGGATTCAGAATTGAGGTTTGAGGACTGAGGATTGAGGGTTGAAGTTTGAGTATTGAGGATTGAATTTTGAGGATTGAGGATTGAGGATTGAGGACTGAGGATGATGTCTGAGGGTTGAGGATTGAGGTTTGAGGACTGAGGGCTGAGGATTGAGGACTGAGGGCTGAGGATGAGGGCTGAGGGTCGGGGATTGAGGTTTGACGGCTGAGGACTGAGGATTGAGGATTGAGAATTAAGGATTGTTGATAGAGGATTGAAGATTGAGGATTGGGTATTGAGGATTGAAGAATGAGGATTGAGGATTGAGGATTGAGGATTGAGGATTGAAAATTGAGTATTGAGGATTGAAGATTGAGGACTGAGTATTGAGGATTGAGGATTGAGGATTGAAGATTGAGTATTGAGGATTAAAGATTGAGGATTGAGGATTGAGGATTGAGGATTGAGGATTGAAGATTGAGGATTGAGGATTGAGGATTGAGGATTGAGCATTGAGGATTGAAGATTGAATATTGACGATTGAAGATTGAGGATTGAGGATTGAGTGTTGTGGATTGAGGACGAGTACTGAGGGTTGAATATTGATGATTGAGGTCTGAGGATTGAGGATTGAGGATTGAAAATTGAGGATTGAGGATTGAGGATTGAGGATTGAGGATTGATGATTGAGTATCGAGGATTGAAGATTGAGGATTGAGGATTGAGGATTGAGGATTGATGATTGAAGATTGTGTATTGAAGATTGAAGATTGAGGATTGAGGATTGAGGATTGAGGATTGAGGATTGAGGATTGAAGATTGAGGGTTGGGGATTGAGGATTGACGATTGAGGATTGAGTATTGAGGATTGAGAATTGAGGATTGAGGTTTGAAATTGAGTATTGAGGATTGAAGATTGAGGATTGAGATTTGATTATTGAATATTGTGGATTGAGTATTGAACCATGAGAATTCAGGATATTCTATTGAGTATTGAGAATTGAGGATTGATCGTTGAGTATTGAGGATTCATGGCTGAGGGTTGTATGTTGAATATTGAGGGTTGAGGATTGAGGTTTGGGGACTGAGGACTGTGGATTGAAGACTGAGGGTTGAGGATGAGGGCAGAGGGTCAGGGATTGAGGTTTGACGACTGAGGATTGAGGACTGAGGATTGAGAATTGAGGATTGATGATTGAGGATTGAAGATTGAGGATTGGGTATTGAGGATTGAAGAATGAGGATTGAGGATTGAGGATTGAGGGTTGAGGATCTAGGATTGGAGATTGATTATTGAGGATTGAAGATTGGGGATTGAGGATTGAGGATTGAGGATCTAGGATTGGAGATTGATTATTGTGGATTGAAGATTGGGGATTGAGGATTGAGGATTGAGGATCTAGGATTGGAGATTGAAGATTGAGGATTGAGGATTGAGGGTTGAGGATTGAGGACGAGGACTGACGGTTGAGGATTGCGGTTTGAGGATTGAGGATTGAGGACTGAGGATTGAGGATTGAGGATTGAGCATTGAGGATTGAAGATTGAGGACTGGCGATTGAGGATTGAGGTTTGAGGATTGGGTATTGAGGATTGAAGAATGAGGATTGAGGATTGAGGATTGAGGATTGAGGTTTGAGGATCTAGGATTAGAGATTGATTATTGAGCATTGAAGATTGGGGATTGAGGATTGGGGATTGAGGATCTAGGATTGGAGATTGATTATTGAGGATTGAAGATTGAGGATTGATGATTGAGGATTGAGAATTGAGAATTGAGGATGAGGACTGAGGGTTGAGGATTGAGGTTTGAGAAATGAGGATTGAGGATTGAGGATTGAGGATTGAAGATTGAGTATTGAGAATTCAGGATTGAAGATTGAGGATTGAGGATTGACGATTGAGGATTGAGGATGAGGACTGAGGGTTGAGAATTTAGGTTTGAGAAATGAGGATTGAGGATTGAGGATTGAGGATTGAGGGTTGAGGATTTATGATTGGGTATTGAAGATTAAGTATTGATCACTGTGGATTGAGGATTGAGGATTGAGGATTGAGGATTGAGGATTGAGGATTGAAGATTGAAAATTGAGGATTGAAGATTGAGGATTGAGGATTGAGGGTTGAGGATGGAGGATGAGGCCTGAGGGTTGAGGATTGAGGTTTGAGGACTGAGGACTGAGGATTGAGGATCGAGAGTTGAGGATTGAGGATTGAGGACTGAGGATTGAGGATTGAGAATTGAGGATTGATGATTGAGGGTTGAAGATTGAATATTGAGGATTGAAGATTGAGGATTGATGATTAAGGATTGAGGATGCAGGATGAGGGCTGAGGGGTGGGGATTGAGGTTTGAGGACTGAGGACTGAGGATTGAGGATTGGGAATTGAGGATTGAGGATTGAGGATCTAGGATTGGAGATTGAAGATTGAGGATTGAGGATTGAGGGTTGAGGATTGAGGACGAGGTCTGACGGTTGAGGATTGAGGTTTGAGGATTGAGGATTGAGGACTGAGGATTGAGGATTGAGGATTGAGCATTGAGGATTGAAGATTGAGGACTGGCGATTGAGGATTGAAGATTGAGGATTAAGGATTGAGGATTGGGGATTGAGGATGTAGGATTGGAGATTGATTATTGAGGATTGAAGATTGAGGATTGAGGATTGAGGATTGAGGATTGAGGATTGAGGATTGAAGATTGAGGATTGGGGTTGAGGATTGGCGATTGAGGATTGAGTATTGAGAATTGAGGATTGATGGTTGAGCATTGAGGATTCATGGCTGAGGATTGTGTGTTGAATATTGAGGGTTGAGGATTGAGGATTGAGGACTGAGGATTGAGGATTGAAGATTGAGTATTGATGATTGAATATTGAGAATTGAGGATTGAGGTTTGAGGATTGAGGACGAGGACTGACGGTAGAGGATTGAGGTTTGAGGATTGAGGACTGAGGATTGAGGACTGAGGATTGAGGATTGAGGATTGAGCATTGAGGATTAAATATTGAAGACTGGGGATTGAGGATTGAATATTGAGAATTAAGGATTGAAGATTGTGGATTGACGATCTAGGATTGGAGATTGATTATTGAGGATTGAAGATTGAGGATTGAGGATTGAGGATTGAGGATTGTGGACTGAGGATTGAAGATTGAGGATTGGGGTTGAGGATTGGCGATTGAGGATTGAGTATTGAGAATTGAGGATTGATGGTTGAGCATTGAGGATTCATGGCTGAGGATTGTGTGTTGAATATTGAGGGTTGAGGATTGAGGATTGAGGACTGAGGATTGAGGATTGAAGATTGAGTATTGATGATTGAATATTGAGAATTGAGGATTGAGGTTTGAGGATTGAGGACGAGGACTGACGGTAGAGGATTGAGGTTTGAGGATTGAGGACTGAGGATTGAGGACTGAGGATTGAGGATTGAGGATTGAGCATTGAGGATTGAATATTGAAGACTGGGGATTGAGGATTGAAGATTGAGAATTAAGGATTGAAGATTGTGGATTGACGATCTAGGATTGGAGATTGATTATTGAGGATTGAAGACTGAGGATTGAGGATTGAGGATTGAGGATTAATGATTAAGGATTGAGGATGGAGGATGAGGGCTGAGTGTTGGGGATTGAGGTTTGAGGACTGAGGACTGAGGATTGAGGATTGGGAATTGAGGATTGAGGGTTGAGGATTGAAGACTGAGGATTGAGGATTGAAGATTGAATATTGAGGTTTGAAGATTGAGGATTGAGGATTGATGATTGAGGATTGAGGATGATGACTGAGGGTTGAGGATTGAGGTTTGAGGACTGAGGACTGAGGATTGAGGACTGAGGATTGAAGATTGAGTATTGAGGATTGAAGATTGGCGATTCAGGATTGAGGATTGAGGATTGAGGATTGAGGATTGAGGATTGAAGATTGAGAATTGGGTATTGAGGATTGAAGAATGAGGATTGAGGATTGAGGATTGAGGATTGAGGAATGAAGATTGAGGATTCAGGATCGAGGATTGAGGATTGAATATTGAGTATTGAGGATTGAAGATTGAGGATTGAGGATTGAGGATTGAGGATTGAGGATTGATGATGGAGGATGGGGGCTGAGTGTTGAGGGTTGAGGTTTGAGTATTGAATTCTGAGAATTCAGGATAATCTATTGAGTATTGAGAATTGAGGGTTGATGGTTGAGTACTGAGGACTGAGGATTGAGGATTGAAGGTTGAGTATTGAGGATTCAGAATTGAGGATTGTGGATTGAGGGTTGAGGATCGATGATTGAGTATTGAAGATTGAGTATTGATCACTGAGGATTGAGGATTGAGTATTGAGGATTGAGGATTGAGGATTGAAGATTGAATATTGTGGATTGAAGGTTGAGGATTGAGGATTGAGGGTTGAGGATGGATGATGAGGGCTGAGGTTTGAGGATTGAGGTTTGAGGACTGAGGACTGAGGATTGAGGATCGAGAGTTGAGGATTGAGGATTGAGGATTGAGGATTGAGGATTGAGAATTGAGGATTGATGATTGAGGGTTGAAAATTGAATCTTGAGGATTGATGATTGAGGATTGATGATTAAGGATTGAGGATGGAGGATGAGGGCTGAGGATTGAGAATTGAGGATTGCGAATTGAGGATTGAAGATTGAAGATTGAGGATTGGGCATTGAGGATTGTAGAAAGGGGATTGAGGATTGAGGATTGAGGATTGAGGATTGAAAATTGAGTATTGAGGATTGAAGATTGAGGATTGAGTATTGAGGATTGAGGATTGAGGATTGAAGATTGAGTATTGAGGATTAAAGATTGAGGATTGAGGATTGAGGATTGAGGATTGAGGATTGAAGATTGAGGATTGAGGATTGAGGATTGAGGATTGAGCATTGAGGATTGAAGATTGAATATTGACGATTGAAGATTGAGGATTGAGGATTGAGTGTTGTGGATTGAGGACGAGTACTGAGGGTTGAATATTGATGATTGAGGTCTGAGGATTGAGGATTGAGGATTGAACATTGAGGATTGAGGATTGAGGATTGAGGATTGAGGATTGATGATTGAGTATCGAGGATTGAAGATTGAGGATTGAGGATTGAGGATTGAGGATTGATGATTGAAGATTGTGTATTGAAGATTGAAGGTTGAGGATTGAGGATTGAGGATTGAGGATTGAGGATTGAGGATTGAAGATTGAGGGTTGGGGATTGAGGATTGACGATTGAGGATTGAGTATTGAGGATTGAGAATTGAGGATTGAGGTTTGAAATTGAGTATTGAGGATTGAAGATTGAGGATTGAGATTTGATTATTGAATATTGTGGATTGAGTATTGAACCATGAGAATTCAGGATATTCTATTGAGTATTGAGAATTGAGGATTGATCGTTGAGTATTGAGGATTCATGGCTGAGGGTTGTATGTTGAATATTGAGGGTTGAGGATTGAGGTTTGGGGACTGAGGACTGTGGATTGAAGACTGAGGGTTGAGGATGTGGGCAGAGGGTCAGGGATTGAGGTTTGACGACTGAGGATTGAGGACTGAGGATTGAGAATTGAGGATTGATGATAGAGGATTGAAGATTGAGGATTGGGTATTGAGGATTGAAGAATGAGGATTGAGGATTGAGGATTGAGGATTGAGGATTGAGGATCTAGGATTGGAGATTGATTATTGAGGATTGAAGATTGAAGATTGAGTATTGAGGATTGAGGATTGAGAATTGAGAATCGAGGATTGAAGATTGAGGATTGGGCATTGAGGATTGTAGAAAGAGGATTGAGGATTGAGGATTGAGTATTGAGGACTGAATATTGAGGATTGAGGATTGACGATTGAGGATTGAGGATTGAAGATTGAGTATTGAGGATTGAAGGTTGAGGATTGAGGATTGACGATTGAGTATCGAGGATTGAAGATTGAGGATTGAGGATTGAGGATTGAGGATTGATGATTGAAGATTGTGTATTGAAGATTGAAGATTGAGGATTGAGGATTGAGGATTGAGGATTGAGGATTGAGGATTGAAAATTTAGTATTGAGGATTGAAGATTGAAGATTGAGGATTGGGCATTGAGGATTGTAGAAAGAGGATTGAGGATTGAGGATTGAGTATTGAGGACTGAATATTGAGGATTGAGGATTGACGATTGAGGATTGAGGATTGAGGATTGAGGATTGAGGATTGAGGATTGAAAATTTAGTATTGAGGATTGAAGATTGAGGATTGAGTATTGAGGATTGAGGATTGAGGATTGAAGATCGAGTATTGAGGATTGAAGATTGAAGATTGAGGATTGGGCATTGAGGATTGTAGAAAGAGGATTGAGGATTGAGGATTGAGTATTGAGGACTGAATATTGAGGATTGAGGATTGACGATTGAGGATTGAGGATTGAAGATTGAGTATTGAGGATTGAAGGTTGAGGATTGAGGATTGAGGATTGAGGATTGAGGATTGGAGATTGAGGATTGAGGATTGAGGATTGAGGATTGAACATTGAGGATTGAAGATTGAATATTGATGATTGAAGATTGAGGATTGTGGATTGAGTGTTGTGGATTGAGGACGAGGACTGAGGGTTGAATATTGATGATTGAGGTCTGAGGATTGAGGATTGAGGATTGAAAATTGAGGATTGAGGATTGAGGATTGAGGATTGAGTATTGATCACTGAGGATTGAGGATTGAGGTTTGAGGACTGAGGATTGAGGATTGAAGATTGAGTATTGAGAATTGATGGCTGAGGATTGAGGATTGAGGATTGAGGATCGAGGATTGAGTAATGATGATTGAGGATTGATGATTGAGGATTGAAGATTGAGGATTGGTTATTGAGGATTGAGCGTTGAGGTTTGAGGACTGAGGGCTAAGGATTGAGGATTGAGGATTGAGGGTTGAGGATTGAGGATTGAAGATTGAGGATTGGGGACTGAGGATTGAAGATTCAGTATTGAGCATTGAGGATTGAGGATTGAGGATTGAGTATTGAAGATTCAGTATTGACGATTGAAGATTGAGGATTGAGGATTGAGGATTGAAGATGGAGTATTGTGGATAGAAGATTCAGGATTGAGGATTGAGGATTGAGGATTGAGGATTGAGGATTGAAGGTTGAGGATTGGGGATTGAGGATTGACGATTGAGGATTGAGTATTGAGGATTGAGAATTGAGGATTGAGGATTGAAATTGAGTATTGAGGATTGAAGATTGAGTATTGATGTCTGAGGATTGAGGATTGAGGATTGAGGATTGAGGATTGGGGATTGAAGATTGAGTATTGAGGATTGAAGATTGAGGATTGAGGATTGAGGATTGATGATTGAGGATTGAGGATTGCGTATTGAGGATTGAGGATTGTATATTGAGGGTTGAGGATTGAGGATTGAGGATTGAGCATTGAGGATTGAAGATTGAATATTGATGATTGAAGATTGAGGATTGAGGATTGAGGGTTGTGGATTGAGGACGAGGACTGAGGGTTGAGTATTGACACTTGAGGTGTGAGGGTTGAGGATTGAGGATTGCGAATTGAGGATTGAAGATTGAAGATTGAAGATTGAGGATTGGGTATTGAGGATTGTAGAATGAGGACTGAGGATTGAGGATTGAGGATTGAGGATTGAGAATTGAGAATCGAGGATTGAAGATTGAGGATTGAGGATTGAGGATTGAGGATTGAGGATTGAAGATTGAGTATTGAGGATTGAGGATTGAGAATTGAGAATCGAGGATTGAAGATTGAGGATTGAGGATTGAGGATTGAGGATTGAGGATTGAGGATTGAAGATTGAGTATTGAGGATTGAAGATTGAGGATTGAGGATTGAGTATTAACGATTGAGGATTGAGTGTTGTGGATTGAGGACGAGGAATGAGGGTTGAGTATTGATACTTGAGGGCTGAGGATTGAGGATTGAGGATTGCGAATTGAGGATTGAAGATTGAAGATTGAGGATTGGGCATTGAGGATTGTAGAAAGAGGATTGAGGATTGAGGATTGAGGATTGAGGATTGAAAATTGAGTATTGAGGATCGAAGATTGAGGATTGAGTATTGAGGATTGAGGATTGAGGATTGAAGATTGAGTATTAAGGATTAAAGATTGAGGATTGAGGATTGAGTATTGAGGATTGAGGATTGAGGATTGAAAATTTAGTATTGAGGATTGAAGATTGAGGATTGAGTATTGAGGATTGAGGATTGAGGATTGAAGATTGAGTATTGAGGATTGAAGATTGAAGATTGAGGATTGGGCATTGAGGATTGTAGAAAGAGGATTGAGGATTGAGGATTGAGTATTGAGGACTGAATATTGAGGATTGAGGATTGACGATTGAGGATTGAGGATTGAAGATTGAGTATTGAGGATTGAAGGTTGAGGATTGAGGATTGGAGATTGAAGATTGAGGATTGAGGATTGAGGGTTGAGGATTGAGGACGAGGTCTGACGGCTGAGGACTGAGGATTGAGGATTGAGAATTAAGGATTGTTGATAGAGGATTGAAGATTGAGGATTGGGTATTGAGGATTGAAGAATGAGGATTGAGGATTGAGGATTGAGGATTGAGGATTGAAAATTGAGTATTGAGGATTGAAGATTGAGGACTGAGTATTGAGGATTGAGGATTGAGGATTGAAGATTGAGTATTGAGGATTAAAGATTGAGGATTGAGGATTGAGGATTGAGGATTGAGGATTGAAGATTGAGGATTGAGGATTGAGGATTGAGGATTGAGCATTGAGGATTGAAGATTGAATATTGACGATTGAAGATTGAGGATTGAGGATTGAGTGTTGTGGATTGAGGACGAGTACTGAGGGTTGAATATTGATGATTGAGGTCTGAGGATTGAGGATTGAGGATTGAAAATTGAGGATTGAGGATTGAGGATTGAGGATTGAGGATTGATGATTGAGTATCGAGGATTGAAGATTGAGGATTGAGGATTGAGGATTGAGGATTGATGATTGAAGATTGTGTATTGAAGATTGAAGATTGAGGATTGAGGATTGAGGATTGAGGATTGAGGATTGAGGATTGAAGATTGAGGGTTGGGGATTGAGGATTGACGATTGAGGATTGAGTATTGAGGATTGAGAATTGAGGATTGAGGTTTGAAATTGAGTATTGAGGATTGAAGATTGAGGATTGAGATTTGATTATTGAATATTGTGGATTGAGTATTGAACCATGAGAATTCAGGATATTCTATTGAGTATTGAGAATTGAGGATTGATCGTTGAGTATTGAGGATTCATGGCTGAGGGTTGTATGTTGAATATTGAGGGTTGAGGATTGAGGTTTGGGGACTGAGGACTGTGGATTGAAGACTGAGGGTTGAGGATGAGGGCAGAGGGTCAGGGATTGAGGTTTGACGACTGAGGATTGAGGACTGAGGATTGAGAATTGAGGATTGATGATTGAGGATTGAAGATTGAGGATTGGGTATTGAGGATTGAAGAATGAGGATTGAGGATTGAGGATTGAGGGTTGAGGATCTAGGATTGGAGATTGATTATTGAGGATTGAAGATTGGGGATTGAGGATTGAGGATTGAGGATCTAGGATTGGAGATTGATTATTGTGGATTGAAGATTGGGGATTGAGGATTGAGGATTGAGGATCTAGGATTGGAGATTGAAGATTGAGGATTGAGGATTGAGGGTTGAGGATTGAGGACGAGGACTGACGGTTGAGGATTGCGGTTTGAGGATTGAGGATTGAGGACTGAGGATTGAGGATTGAGGATTGAGCATTGAGGATTGAAGATTGAGGACTGGCGATTGAGGATTGAGGTTTGAGGATTGGGTATTGAGGATTGAAGAATGAGGATTGAGGATTGAGGATTGAGGATTGAGGTTTGAGGATCTAGGATTAGAGATTGATTATTGAGCATTGAAGATTGGGGATTGAGGATTGGGGATTGAGGATCTAGGATTGGAGATTGATTATTGAGGATTGAAGATTGAGGATTGATGATTGAGGATTGAGAATTGAGAATTGAGGATGAGGACTGAGGGTTGAGGATTGAGGTTTGAGAAATGAGGATTGAGGATTGAGGATTGAGGATTGAAGATTGAGTATTGAGAATTCAGGATTGAAGATTGAGGATTGAGGATTGACGATTGAGGATTGAGGATGAGGACTGAGGGTTGAGAATTTAGGTTTGAGAAATGAGGATTGAGGATTGAGGATTGAGGATTGAGGGTTGAGGATTTATGATTGGGTATTGAAGATTAAGTATTGATCACTGTGGATTGAGGATTGAGGATTGAGGATTGAGGATTGAGGATTGAGGATTGAAGATTGAAAATTGAGGATTGAAGATTGAGGATTGAGGATTGAGGGTTGAGGATGGAGGATGAGGCCTGAGGGTTGAGGATTGAGGTTTGAGGACTGAGGACTGAGGATTGAGGATCGAGAGTTGAGGATTGAGGATTGAGGACTGAGGATTGAGGATTGAGAATTGAGGATTGATGATTGAGGGTTGAAGATTGAATATTGAGGATTGAAGATTGAGGATTGATGATTAAGGATTGAGGATGGAGGATGAGGGCTGAGGGGTGGGGATTGAGGTTTGAGGACTGAGGACTGAGATTTGAGGATTGGGAATTGAGGATTGAGGATTGAGGATCTAGGATTGGAGATTGAAGATTGAGGATTGAGGATTGAGGGTTGAGGATTGAGGACGAGGTCTGACGGTTGAGGATTGAGGTTTGAGGATTGAGGATTGAGGACTGAGGATTGAGGATTGAGGATTGAGCATTGAGGATTGAAGATTGAGGACTGGCGATTGAGGATTGAAGATTGAGGATTAAGGATTGAGGATTGGGGATTGAGGATGTAGGATTGGAGATTGATTATTGAGGATTGAAGATTGAGGATTGAGGATTGAGGATTGAGGATTGAGGATTGAGGATTGAAGATTGAGGATTGGGGTTGAGGATTGGCGATTGAGGATTGAGTATTGAGAATTGAGGATTGATGGTTGAGCATTGAGGATTCATGGCTGAGGATTGTGTGTTGAATATTGAGGGTTGAGGATTGAGGATTGAGGACTGAGGATTGAGGATTGAAGATTGAGTATTGATGATTGAATATTGAGAATTGAGGATTGAGGTTTGAGGATTGAGGACGAGGACTGACGGTAGAGGATTGAGGTTTGAGGATTGAGGACTGAGGATTGAGGACTGAGGATTGAGGATTGAGGATTGAGCATTGAGGATTAAATATTGAAGACTGGGGATTGAGGATTGAATATTGAGAATTAAGGATTGAAGATTGTGGATTGACGATCTAGGATTGGAGATTGATTATTGAGGATTGAAGACTGAGGATTGAGGATTGAGGATTGAGGATTGAGAATTGAGGATGAGGACTGAGGGTTGAGGATTGAGGTTTGAGGAATGAGGATTGAGGGTTGAGGATTGAGGATTGAGGATTGAGGATTGAGGATTGAGGATTGGGGATTGAATATTGAGTACTGAGGATGGAAGATTGATGATTGAGGATTGAGGATTGATGATGGAGGATCAGGGCTGAGGGTTGAGGATTGAGGTTTGAGTATTGAATCCTGAGAATTCAGGATATTCTATTGTGTATTGAGAATTGAGGATTGATGGTTGAGTACTGAGGACTGAGGATTGAGGATTGAAGGTTGAGTATTGAGGATTCAGAATTGAGGATTGAGGATTGAGGGTTGAGGATCGATGATTGAGTATTGAAGATTGAGTATTGATCACTGAGGATTGAGGATTGAGGATTGAGGATTGAGGATTGAGGATTGAAGATTGAATATTGTGGATTGAAGGTTGAGGATTGAGGATTGAGGGTTGAGGATGGATGATGAGGGCTGAGGTTTGAGGATTGAGGTTTGAGGACTGAGGACTGAGGATTGAGGATCGAGAGTTGAGGATTGAGGATTGAGGATTGAGGATTGAGGATTGAGAATTGAGGATTGATGATTGAGGGTTGAAAATTGAATCTTGAGGATTGATGATTGAGGATTGATGATTAAGGATTGAGGATGGAGGATGAGGGCTGAGGATTGAGAATTGAGGATTGCGAATTGAGGATTGAAGATTGAAGATTGAGGATTGGGCATTGAGGATTGTAGAAAGGGGATTGAGGATTGAGGATTGAGGATTGAGGATTGAAAATTGAGTATTGAGGATTGAAGATTGAGGATTGAGTATTGAGGATTGAGGATTGAGGATTGAAGATTGAGTATTGAGGATTAAAGATTGAGGATTGAGGATTGAGGATTGAGGATTGAGGATTGAAGATTGAGGATTGAAGATTGAGGATTGAGGATTGAGCATTGAGGATTGAAGATTGAATATTGACGATTGAAGATTGAGGATTGAGGATTGAGTGTTGTGGATTGAGGACGAGTACTGAGGGTTGAATATTGATGATTGAGGTCTGAGGATTGAGGATTGAGGATTGAACATTGAGGATTGAGGATTGAGGATTGAGGATTGAGGATTGATGATTGAGTATCGAGGATTGAAGATTGAGGATTGAGGATTGAGGATTGAGGATTGATGATTGAAGATTGTGTATTGAAGATTGAAGGTTGAGGATTGAGGATTGAGGATTGAGGATTGAGGATTGAGGATTGAAGATTGAGGGTTGGGGATTGAGGATTGACGATTGAGGATTGAGTATTGAGGATTGAGAATTGAGGATTGAGGTTTGAAATTGAGTATTGAGGATTGAAGATTGAGGATTGAGATTTGATTATTGAATATTGTGGATTGAGTATTGAACCATGAGAATTCAGGATATTCTATTGAGTATTGAGAATTGAGGATTGATCGTTGAGTATTGAGGATTCATGGCTGAGGGTTGTATGTTGAATATTGAGGGTTGAGGATTGAGGTTTGGGGACTGAGGACTGTGGATTGAAGACTGAGGGTTGAGGATGTGGGCAGAGGGTCAGGGATTGAGGTTTGACGACTGAGGATTGAGGACTGAGGATTGAGAATTGAGGATTGATGATAGAGGATTGAAGATTGAGGATTGGGTATTGAGGATTGAAGAATGAGGATTGAGGATTGAGGATTGAGGATTGAGGATTGAGGATCTAGGATTGGAGATTGATTATTGAGGATTGAAGATTGAAGATTGAGTATTGAGGATTGAGGATTGAGAATTGAGAATCGAGGATTGAAGATTGAGGATTGGGCATTGAGGATTGTAGAAAGAGGATTGAGGATTGAGGATTGAGTATTGAGGACTGAATATTGAGGATTGAGGATTGACGATTGAGGATTGAGGATTGAAGATTGAGTATTGAGGATTGAAGGTTGAGGATTGAGGATTGACGATTGAGTATCGAGGATTGAAGATTGAGGATTGAGGATTGAGGATTGAGGATTGATGATTGAAGATTGTGTATTGAAGATTGAAGATTGAGGATTGAGGATTGAGGATTGAGGATTGAGGATTGAGGATTGAAAATTTAGTATTGAGGATTGAAGATTGAAGATTGAGGATTGGGCATTGAGGATTGTAGAAAGAGGATTGAGGATTGAGGATTGAGTATTGAGGACTGAATATTGAGGATTGAGGATTGACGATTGAGGATTGAGGATTGAGGATTGAGGATTGAGGATTGAGGATTGAAAATTTAGTATTGAGGATTGAAGATTGAGGATTGAGTATTGAGGATTGAGGATTGAGGATTGAAGATCGAGTATTGAGGATTGAAGATTGAAGATTGAGGATTGGGCATTGAGGATTGTAGAAAGAGGATTGAGGATTGAGGATTGAGTATTGAGGACTGAATATTGAGGATTGAGGATTGACGATTGAGGATTGAGGATTGAAGATTGAGTATTGAGGATTGAAGGTTGAGGATTGAGGATTGAGGATTGAGGATTGAGGATTGGAGATTGAGGATTGAGGATTGAGGATTGAGGATTGAACATTGAGGATTGAAGATTGAATATTGATGATTGAAGATTGAGGATTGAGGATTGAGTGTTGTGGATTGAGGACGAGGACTGAGGGTTGAATATTGATGATTGAGGTCTGAGGATTGAGGATTGAGGATTGAAAATTGAGGATTGAGGATTGAGGATTGAGGATTGAGTATTGATCACTGAGGATTGAGGATTGAGGTTTGAGGACTGAGGATTGAGGATTGAAGATTGAGTATTGAGAATTGATGGCTGAGGATTGAGGATTGAGGATTGAGGATCGAGGATTGAGTAATGATGATTGAGGATTGATGATTGAGGATTGAAGATTGAGGATTGGTTATTGAGGATTGAGCGTTGAGGTTTGAGGACTGAGGGCTAAGGATTGAGGATTGAGGATTGAGGGTTGAGGATTGAGGATTGAAGATTGAGGATTGGGGACTGAGGATTGAAGATTCAGTATTGAGCATTGAGGATTGAGGATTGAGGATTGAGTATTGAAGATTCAGTATTGACGATTGAAGATTGAGGATTGAGGATTGAGGATTGAAGATTGAGTATTGTGGATAGAAGATTCCGGATTGAGGATTGAGGATTGAGGATTGAGGATTGAGGATTGAAGGTTGAGGATTGGGGATTGAGGATTGACGATTGAGGATTGAGTATTGAGGATTGAGAATTGAGGATTGAGGATTGAAATTGAGTATTGAGGATTGAAGATTGAGTATTGATGTCTGAGGATTGAGGATTGAGGATTGAGGATTGAGGATTGGGGATTGAAGATTGAGTATTGAGGATTGAAGATTGAGGATTGAGGATTGAGGATTGATGATTGAGGATTGAGGATTGCGTATTGAGGATTGAGGATTGTATATTGAGGGTTGAGGATTGAGGATTGAGGATTGAGCATTGAGGATTGAAGATTGAATATTGATGATTGAAGATTGAGGATTGAGGATTGAGGGTTGTGGATTGAGGACGAGGACTGAGGGTTGAGTATTGACACTTGAGGTGTGAGGGTTGAGGATTGAGGATTGCGAATTGAGGATTGAAGATTGAAGATTGAAGATTGAGGATTGGGTATTGAGGATTGTAGAATGAGGACTGAGGATTGAGGATTGAGGATTGAGGATTGAGAATTGAGAATCGAGGATTGAAGATTGAGGATTGAGGATTGAGGATTGAGGATTGAGGATTGAAGATTGAGTATTGAGGATTGAGGATTGAGAATTGAGAATCGAGGATTGAAGATTGAGGATTGAGGATTGAGGATTGAGGATTGAGGATTGAGGATTGAAGATTGAGTATTGAGGATTGAAGATTGAGGATTGAGGATTGAGTATTAACGATTGAGGATTGAGTGTTGTGGATTGAGGACGAGGAATGAGGGTTGAGTATTGATACTTGAGGGCTGAGGATTGAGGATTGAGGATTGCGAATTGAGGATTGAAGATTGAAGATTGAGGATTGGGCATTGAGGATTGTAGAAAGAGGATTGAGGATTGAGGATTGAGGATTGAGGATTGAAAATTGAGTATTGAGGATCGAAGATTGAGGATTGAGTATTGAGGATTGAGGATTGAGGATTGAAGATTGAGTATTAAGGATTAAAGATTGAGGATTGAGGATTGAGTATTGAGGATTGAGGATTGAGGATTGAAAATTTAGTATTGAGGATTGAAGATTGAGGATTGAGTATTGAGGATTGAGGATTGAGGATTGAAGATTGAGTATTGAGGATTGAAGATTGAAGATTGAGGATTGGGCATTGAGGATTGTAGAAAGAGGATTGAGGATTGAGGATTGAGTATTGAGGACTGAATATTGAGGATTGAGGATTGACGATTGAGGATTGAGGATTGAAGATTGAGTATTGAGGATTGAAGGTTGAGGATTGAGGATTGAGGATTGAGGATTGAGGATTGGAGATTGAGGATTGAGGATTGAGGATTGAGGATTGAGCATTGAGGATTGAAGATTGAATATTGATGATTGAAGATTGAGGATTGAGGATTGAGTGTTGTGGATTGAAGACGAGGACTGAGGGTTGAATATTGATGATTGAGGTCTGAGGATTGAGGATTGAGGATTGAAAATTGAGGATTGAGGATTGAGGATTGAGGATTGAGTATTGATCACTGAGGATTGAGGATTGAGGTTTGAGGACTGAGGATTGAGGATTGAAGATTGAGTATTGAGAATTGATGGCTGAGGATTGAGGATTGAGGATTGAGGATCGAGGATTGAGTAATGATGATTGAGGATTGATGATTGAGGATTGAAGATTGAGGATTGGTTATTGAGGATTGAGCGTTGAGGTTTGAGGACTGAGGGCTGAGGATTGAGGATTGAGGATTGAGGGTTGAGGATTGAGGATTGAAGATTGAGGATTGGGGACTGAGGATTGAAGATTCAGTATTGAGTATTGAGGATTGAGGATTGAGGATTGAGTATTGAAGATTCAGTATTGACGATTGAAGATTGAGGATTGAGGATTGAGGATTGAAGATTGAGTATTGTGGATAGAAGATTCAGGATTGAGGATTGAGGATTGAGGATTGAGGATTGAGGATTGAAGGTTGAGGATTGGGGATTGAGGATTGACGATTGAGGATTGAGTATTGAGGATTGAGAATTGAGGATTGAGGATTGAAATTGAGTATTGAGGATTGAAGATTGAGTATTGATGTCTGAGGATTGAGGATTGAGGATTGAGGATTGAAGATTGGGGATTGAAGATTGAGTATTGAGGATTGAAGATTGAGGATTGAGGATTGAGGATTGATGATGGAGGATGGGGGCTGAGTGTTGAGGGTTGAGGTTTGAGTATTGAATCCTGAGAATTCAGGATATTCTATTGAGTATTGAGAATTGAGGGTTGATGGTTGAGTACTGAGGACTGAGGATTGAGGTTTGAAGGTTGAGTATTGAGGATTCAGAATTCAGGTTTGAGGACTGAGGGTTGAGGATTGAAGATTGAATATTGAGGTTTGAAGATTGAGGATTGAGGATTGATGATTGAGGATTGAGGATGATGACTGAGGGTTGAGGATTGAGGTTTGAGGACTGAGGACTGAGGATTGAGGACTGAGGATTGAAGATTGAGTATTGAGGATTGAAGATTGGCGATTGAGGATTGAGGATTGAGGATTGAGGATTGAGGATTGAGGATTGAAGATTGAGAATTGGGTATTGAGGATTGAAGAATGAGGATTGAGGATTGATTATTGAGGATTGAGGAATGAAGATTGAGGATTCAGGATCGAGGATTGAGGATTGAATATTGAGTATTGAGGATTGAAGATTAAGGATTGAGGATTGAGGATTGAGGATTGAGGATTGATGATGGAGGATGGGGGCTGAGTGTTGAGGGTTGAGGTTTGAGTATTGAATTCTGAGAATTCAGGATAATCTATTGAGTATTGAGAATTGAGGGTTGATGGTTGAGTACTGAGGACTGAGGATTGAGGATTGAAGGTTGAGTATTGAGGATTCAGGATTGAGGATTGTGGATTGAGGGTTGAGGATCGATGATTGAGTATTGAAGATTGAGTATTGATCACTGAGGATTGAGGATTGAGGATTGAGGATTGAGGATTGAGGATTGAAGATTGAATATTGAGGATTGAAGGTTGAGGATTGAGGATTGAGGGTTGAGGATGGATGATGAGGGCTGAGGTTTGAGGATTGAGGTTTGAGGACTGAGGACTGAGGATTGAGGATCGAGAGTTGAGGATTGAGGATTGAGGATTGAGGATTGAGGATTGAGAATTGAGGATTGATGATTGAGGGTTGAAAATTGAATCTTGAGGATTGATGATTGAGGATTGATGATTAAGGATTGAGGATGGAGGATGAGGGCTGAGGATTGAGAATTGAGGATTGCGAATTGAGGATTGAAGATTGAAGATTGAGGATTGGGCATTGAGGATTGTAGAAAGGGGATTGAGGATTGAGGATTGAGGATTGAGGATTGAAAATTGAGTATTGAGGATTGAAGATTGAGGATTGAGTATTGAGGATTGAGGATTGAGGATTGAAGATTGAGTATTGAGGATTAAAGATTGAGGATTGAGGATTGAGGATTGAGGATTGAGGATTGAAGATTGAGGATTGAGGATTGAGGATTGAGGATTGAGCATTGAGGATTGAAGATTGAATATTGACGATTGAAGATTGAGGATTGAGGATTGAGTGTTGTGGATTGAGGACGAGTACTGAGGGTTGAATATTGATGATTGAGGTCTGAGGATTGAGGATTGAGGATTGAACATTGAGGATTGAGGATTGAGGATTGAGGATTGAGGATTGATGATTGAGTATCGAGGATTGAAGATTGAGGATTGAGGATTGAGGATTGAGGATTGATGATTGAATATTGTGTATTGAAGATTGAAGGTTGAGGATTGAGGATTGAGGATTGAGGATTGAGGATTGAGGATTGAAGATTGAGGGTTGGGGATTGAGGATTGACGATTGAGGATTGAGTATTGAGGATTGAGAATTGAGGATTGAGGTTTGAAATTGAGTATTGAGGATTGAAGATTGAGGATTGAGATTTGATTATTGAATATTGTGGATTGAGTATTGAACCATGAGAATTCAGGATATTCTATTGAGTATTGAGAATTGAGGATTGATCGTTGAGTATTGAGGATTCATGGCTGAGGGTTGTATGTTGAATATTGAGGGTTGAGGATTGAGGTTTGGGGACTGAGGACTGTGGATTGAAGACTGAGGGTTGAGGATGTGGGCAGAGGGTCAGGGATTGAGGTTTGACGACTGAGGATTGAGGACTGAGGATTGAGAATTGAGGATTGATGATAGAGGATTGAAGATTGAGGATTGGGTATTGAGGATTGAAGAATGAGGATTGAGGATTGAGGATTGAGGATTGAGGATTGAGGATCTAGGATTGGAGATTGATTATTGAGGATTGAAGATTGAAGATTGAGTATTGAGGATTGAGGATTGAGAATTGAGAATCGAGGATTGAAGATTGAGGATTGGGCATTGAGGATTGTAGAAAGAGGATTGAGGATTGAGGATTGAGTATTGAGGACTGAATATTGAGGATTGAGGATTGACGATTGAGGATTGAGGATTGAAGATTGAGTATTGAGGATTGAAGGTTGAGGATTGAGGATTGACGATTGAGTATCGAGGATTGAAGATTGAGGATTGAGGATTGAGGATTGAGGATTGATGATTGAAGATTGTGTATTGAAGATTGAAGATTGAGGATTGAGGATTGAGGATTGAGGATTGAGGATTGAGGATTGAAAATTTAGTATTGAGGATTGAAGATTGAAGATTGAGGATTGGGCATTGAGGATTGTAGAAAGAGGATTGAGGATTGAGGATTGAGTATTGAGGACTGAATATTGAGGATTGAGGATTGACGATTGAGGATTGAGGATTGAGGATTGAGGATTGAGGATTGAGGATTGAAAATTTAGTATTGAGGATTGAAGATTGAGGATTGAGTATTGAGGATTGAGGATTGAGGATTGAAGATCGAGTATTGAGGATTGAAGATTGAAGATTGAGGATTGGGCATTGAGGATTGTAGAAAGAGGATTGAGGATTGAGGATTGAGTATTGAGGACTGAATATTGAGGATTGAGGATTGACGATTGAGGATTGAGGATTGAAGATTGAGGATTGGTTATTGAGGATTGAGCGTTGAGGTTTGAGGACTGAGGGCTAAGGATTGAGGATTGAGGATTGAGGGTTGAGGATTGAGGATTGAAGATTGCGGATTGGGGACTGAGGATTGAAGATTCAGTATTGAGTATTGAGGATTGAGGATTGAGGATTGAGTATTGAAGATTCAGTATTGACGATTGAAGATTGAGGATTGAGGATTGAGGATTGAAGATTGAGTATTGTGGATAGAAGATTCAGGATTGAGGATTGAGGATTGAGGATTGAGGATTGAGGATTGAAGGTTGAGGATTGGGGATTGAGGATTGACGATTGAGGATTGAGTATTGAGGATTGAGAATTGAGGATTGAGGATTGAAATTGAGTATTGAGGATTGAAGATTGAGTATTGATGTCTGAGGATTGAGGATTGAGGATTGAGGATTGAGGATTGGGGATTGAAGATTGAGTATTGAGGATTGAAGATTGAGGATTGAGGATTGAGGATTGATGATTGAGGATTGAGGATTGCGTATTGAGGATTGAGGATTGTATATTGAGGGTTGAGGATTGAGGATTGAGGATTGAGCATTGAGGATTGAAGATTGAATATTGATGATTGAAGATTGAGGATTGAGGATTGAGGGTTGTGGATTGAGGACGAGGACTGAGGGTTGAGTATTGACACTTGAGGTGTGAGGATTGAGGATCGAGGATTGCGAATTGAGGATTGAAGATTGAATATTGAAGATTGAGGATTGGGTATTGAGGATTGTAGAATGAGGACTGAGGATTGAAGATTGAGGATTGAGGATTGAGAATTGAGAATCGAGGATTGAAGATTGAGGATTGAGGATTGAGGATTGAGGATTGAGGATTGAAGATTGAGTATTGAGGATTGAGGATTGAGAATTGAGAATCGAGGATTGAAGATTGAGGATTGAGGATTGAGGATTGAGGATTGAGGATTGAAGATTGAGTATTGAGGATTGAAGATTGAGGATTGAGGATTGAGTATTAACGATTGAGGATTGAGTGTTGTGGATTGAGGACGAGGAATGAGGGTTGAGTATTGATACTTGAGGGCTGAGGATTGAGGATTGAGGATTGCGAATTGAGGATTGAAGATTGAAGATTGAGGATTGGGCATTGAGGATTGTAGAAAGAGGATTGAGGATTGAGGATTGAGGATTGAGGATTGAAAATTGAGTATTGAGGATCGAAGATTGAGGATTGAGTATTGAGGATTGAGGATTGAGGATTGAAGATTGAGTATTAAGGATTAAAGATTGAGGATTGAGGATTGAGTATTGAGGATTGAGGATTGAGGATTGAAAATTTAGTATTGAGGATTGAAGATTGAGGATTGAGTATTGAGGATTGAGGATTGAGGATTGAAGATTGAGTATTGAGGATTGAAGATTGAAGATTGAGGATTGGGCATTGAGGATTGTAGAAAGAGGATTGAGGATTGAGGATTGAGTATTGAGGACTGAATATTGAGGATTGAGGATTGACGATTGAGGATTGAGGATTGAAGATTGAGTATTGAGGATTGAAGGTTGAGGATTGAGGATTGAGGATTGAGGATTGAGGATTGGAGATTGAGGATTGAGGATTGAGGATTGAGGATTGAGCATTGAGGATTGAAGATTGAATATTGATGATTGAAGATTGAGGATTGAGGATTGAGTGTTGTGGATTGAGGACGAGGACTGAGGGTTGAATATTGATGATTGAGGTCTGAGGATTGAGGATTGAGGATTGAAAATTGAGGATTGAGGATTGAGGATTGAGGATTGAGTATTGATCACTGGGGATTGAGGATTGAGGTTTGAGGACTGAGGATTGAGGATTGAAGATTGAGTATTGAGAATTGATGGCTGAGGATTGAGGATTGAGGATTGAGGATCGAGGATTGAGTAATGATGATTGAGGATTGATGATTGAGGATTGAAGATTGAGGATTGGTTATTGAGGATTGAGCGTTGAGGTTTGAGGACTGAGGGCTGAGGATTGAGGATTGAGGATTGAGGGTTGAGGATTGAGGATTGAAGATTGAGGATTGGGGACTGAGGATTGAAGATTCAGTATTGAGTATTGAGGATTGAGGATTGAGGATTGAGTATTGAAGATTCAGTATTGACGATTGAAGATTGAGGATTGAGGATTGAGGATTGAAGATTGAGTATTGTGGATAGAAGATTCAGGATTGAGGATTGAGGATTGAGGATTGAGGATTGAGGATTGAAGGTTGAGGATTAGGGATTGAGGATTGACGATTGAGGATTGAGTATTGAGGATTGAGAATTGAGGATTGAGGATTGAAATTGAGTATTGAGGATTGAAGATTGTGTATTGATGTCTGAGGATTGAGGATTGAGGATTGAGGATTGAGGATTGGGGATTGAAGATTGAGTATTGAGGATTGAAGATTGAGGATTGAGGATTGAGGATTGATGATGGAGGATGGGGGCTGAGTGTTAAGGGTTGAGGTTTGAGTATTGAATCCTGAGAATTCAGGATATTCTATTGAGTATTGAGAATTGAGGGTTGATGGTTGAGTACTGAGGACTGAGGATTGAGGTTTGAAGGTTGAGTATTGAGGATTCAGAATTCAGGTTTGAGGACTGAGGGTTGAGGATTGAAGATTGAATATTGAGGTTTGAAGATTGAGGATTGAGGATTGATGATTGAGGATTGAGGATGATGACTGAGGGTTGAGGATTGAGGTTTGAGGACTGAGGACTGAGGATTGAGGACTGAGGATTGAAGATTGAGTATTGAGGATTGAAGATTGGCGATTGAGGATTGAGGATTGAGGATTGAGGATTGAGGATTGAGGATTGAAGATTGAGAATTGGGTATTGAGGATTGAAGAATGAGGATTGAGGATTGAGGATTGAGGATTGAGGAATGAAGATTGAGGATTCAGGATCGAGGATTGAGGATTGAATATTGAGTATTGAGGATTGAAGATTGAGGATTGAGGATTGAGGATTGAGGATTGAGGATTGAGGATTGATGATGGAGGATGGGGGCTGAGTGTTGAGGGTTGAGGTTTGAGTATTGAATTCTGAGAATTCAGGATAATCTATTGAGTATTGAGAATTGAGGGTTGATGGTTGAGTACTGAGGACTGAGGATTGAGGATTGAAGGTTGAGTATTGAGGATTCAGAATTGAGGATTGTGGATTGAGGGTTGAGGATCGATGATTGAGTATTGAAGATTGAGTATTGATCACTGAGGATTGAGGATTGAGGATTGAGGATTGAGGATTGAGGATTGAAGATTGAATATTGAGGATTGAAGGTTGAGGATTGAGGATTGAGGGTTGAGGATGGATGATGAGGGCTGAGGTTTGAGGATTGAGGTTTGAGGACTGAGGACTGAGGATTGAGGATCGAGAGTTGAGGATTGAGGATTGAGGATTGAGGATTGAGGATTGAGAATTGAGGATTGATGATTGAGGGTTGAAAATTGAATCTTGAGGATTGATGATTGAGGATTGATGATTAAGGATTGAGGATGGAGGATGAGGGCTGAGGATTGAGAATTGAGGATTGCGAATTTAGGATTGAAGATTGAAGATTGAGGATTGGGCATTCAGGATTGTAGAAAGAGGATTGCGGATTGAGGATTGAGGATTGAGGATTGAAAATTGAGTATTGAGGATTGAAGATTGAGGATTGAGTATTGAGGATTGAGGATTGAGGATTGAAGATTGAGTATTGAGGATTAAAGATTGAGGATTGAGGATTGAGGATTGAGGATTGAGGATTGAAGATTGAGGATTGAGGTTTGAGGATTGAGGATTGAGCATTGAGGATTGAAGATTGAATATTGACGATTGAAGATTGAGGATTGAGGATTGAGTGTTGTGGATTGAGGACGAGTACTGAGGGTTGAATATTGATGATTGAGGTCTGAGGATTGAGGATTGAGGATTGAACATTGAGGATTGAGGATTGAGGATTGAGGATTGAGGATTGATGATTGAGTATCGAGGATTGAAGATTGAGGATTGAGGATTGAGGATTGAGGATTGATGATTGAAGATTGTGTATTGAAGATTGAAGATTGAGGATTGAGGATTGAGGATTGAGGATTGAGGATTGAGGATTGAAGATTGAGGGTTGGGGATTGAGGATTGACGATTGAGGATTGAGTATTGCGGATTGAGAATTGAGGATTGAGGTTTGAAATTGAGTATTGAGGATTGAAGATTGAGGATTGAGATTTGATTATTGAATATTGTGGATTGAGTATTGAACCATGAGAATTCAGGATATTCTATTGAGTATTGAGAATTGAGGATTGATCGTTGAGTATTGAGGATTCATGGCTGAGGGTTGTATGTTGAATATTGAGGGTTGAGGATTGAGGTTTGGGGACTGAGGACTGTGGATTGAAGACTGAGGGTTGAGGATGTGGGCAGAGGGTCAGGGATTGAGGTTTGACGACTGAGGATTGAGGACTGAGGATTGAGAATTGAGGATTGATGATAGAGGATTGAAGATTGAGGATTGGGTATTGAGGATTGAAGAATGAGGATTGAGGATTGAGGATTGAGGATTGAGGATTGAGGATCTAGGATTGGAGATTGATTATTGAGGATTGAAGATTGAAGATTGAGTATTGAGGATTGAGGATTGAGAATTGAGAATCGAGGATTGAAGATTGAGGATTGGGCATTGAGGATTGTAGAAAGAGGATTGAGGATTGAGGATTGAGTATTTAGGACTGAATATTGAGGATTGAGGATTGACGATTGAGGATTGAGGATTGAAGATTGAGTATTGAGGATTGAAGATTGAGGATTGAGTATTGAGGATTGAGGATTGAGGATTGAAGATTGAGTATTGAGGATTGAAGATTGAAGATTGAGGATTGGGCATTGAGGATTGTAGAAAGAGGATTGAGGATTGAGGATTGAGTATTGAGGACTGAATATTGAGGATTGAGGATTGACGATTGAGGATTGAGGATTGAAGATTGAGTATTGAGGATTGAAGGTTGAGGATTGAGGATTGAGGATTGAGGATTGAGGATTGGAGATTGAGGATTGAGGATTGAGGATTGAGGATTGAGCATTGAGGATTGAAGATTGAATATTGATGATTGAAGATTGAGGATTGAGGATTGAGTGTTGTGGATTGAGGACGAGGACTGAGGGTTGAATATTGATGATTGAGGTCTGAGGATTGAGGATTGAGGATTGAAAATTGAGGATTGAGGATTGAGGATTGAGGATTGAGTATTGATCACTGAGGATTGAGGATTAAGGTTTGAGGACTGAGGATTGAGGATTGAAGACTGAGTATTGAGAATTGATGGCTGAGGATTGAGGATTGAGGATTGAGGATCGAGGATTGAGTAATGATGATTGAGGATTGATGATTGAGGATTGAAGATTGAGGATTGGTTATTGAGGATTGAGCGTTGAGGTTTGAGGACTGAGGGCTGAGGATTGAGGATTGAGGATTGAGGGTTGAGGATTGAGGATTGAAGATTGAGGATTGGGGACTGAGGATTGAAGATTCAGTATTGAGTATTGAGGATTGAGGATTGAGGATTGAGTATTGAAGACTCAGTATTGACGATTGAAGATTGAGGATTGAGGATTGAGGATTGAAGATTGAGTATTGTGGATAGAAGATTCAGGATTGAGGATTGAGGATTGAGGATTGAGGATTGAGGATTGAAGGTTGAGGATTGGGGATTGAGGATAGACGATTGAGGATTGAGTATTGAGGATTGAGAATTGAGGATTGAGGATTGAAATTGAGTATTGAGGATTGAAGATTGAGTATTGATGTCTGAGGATTGAGGATTGAGGATTGAAAATTGAGGATTGGGGATTGAAGATTGAGTATTGAGGATTGAAGATTGAGGATTGAGGATTGAGGATTGATGATGGAGGATGGGGGCTGAGTGTTGAGGGTTGAGGTTTGAGTATTGAATCCTGAGAATTCAGGATATTCTATTGAGTATTGAGAATTGAGGGTTGATGGTTGAGTACTGAGGACTGAGGATTGAGGTTTGAAGGTTGAGTATTGAGGATTCAGAATTCAGGTTTGAGGACTGAGGGTTGAGGATTGAAGATTGAATATTGAGGTTTGAAGATTGAGGATTGAGGATTGATGATTGAGGATTGAGGATGATGACTGAGGGTTGAGGATTGAGGTTTGAGGACTGAGGACTGAGGATTGAGGACTGAGGATTGAAGATTGAGTATTGAGGATTGAAGATTGGCGATTGAGGATTGAGGATTGAGGATTGAGGATTGAGGATTGAGGATTGAAGATTGAGAATTGGGTATTGAGGATTGAAGAATGAGGATTGAGGATTGAGGATTGAGGATTGAGGAATGAAGATTGAGGATTCAGGATCGAGGATTGAGGATTGAATATTGAGTATTGAGGATTGAAGATTGAGGATTGAGGATTGAGGATTGAGGATTGAGGATTGATGATGGAGGATGGGGGCTGAGTGTTGAGGGTTGAGGTTTGAGTATTGAATTCTGAGAATTCAGGATAATCTATTGAGTATTGAGAATTGAGGGTTGATGGTTGAGTACTGAGGACTGAGGATTGAGGATTGAAGGTTGAGTATTGAGGATTCAGAATTGAGGATTGAGGATTGAGGGTTGAGGATCGATGATTGAGTATTGAAGATTGAGTATTGATCACTGAGTATTGAGGATTGAGGATTGAGGATTGAGGATTGAGGATTGAAGATTGAATATTGAGGATTGAAGGTTGAGGATTGAGGATTGAGGGTTGAGGATGGATGATGAGGGCTGAGGTTTGAGGATTGAGGTTTGAGGACTGAGGATTGAGAATTGAGGATTGATGATTGAGGGTTGAAAATTGAATCTTGAGGATTGATGATTGAGGATTGATGATTAAGGATTGAGGATGGAGGATGAGGGCTGAGGATTGAGAATTGAGGATTGCGAATTGAGGATTGAAGATTGAAGATTGAGGATTGGGCATTGAGGATTGTAGAAAGAGGATTGAGGATTGAGGATTGAGGATTGAGGATTGAAAATTGAGTATTGAGGTTTGAAGATTGAGGATTGAGTATTGAGGATTGAGGATTGAGGATTGAAGATTGAGTATTGAGGATTAAAGATTGAGGATTGAGGATTGAGGATTGAGGATTGAGGATTGAAGATTGAGGATTGAGGATTGAGGATTGAGGATTGAGCATTGAGGATTGAAGATTGAATATTGACGATTGAAGGTTGAGGATTGAGGATTGAGTGTTGTGGATTGAGGACGAGTACTGAGGGTTGAATATTGATGATTGAGGTCTGAGGATTGAGGATTGAGGATTGAACATTGAGGATTGAGGATTGAGGATTGAGGATTGAGGATTGATGATTGAGTATCGAGGATTGAAGATTGAGGATTGAGGATTGAGGATTGAGGATTGATGATTGAAGATTGTGTATTGAAGATTGAAGATTGAGGATTGAGGATTGAGGATTGAGGATTGAGGATTGAGGATTGAAGATTGAGGGTTGGGGATTGAGGATTGACGATTGAGGATTGAGTATTGAGGATTGAGAATTGAGGATTGTGGTTTGAAATTTAGTATTGAGGATTGAAGATTGAGGATTGAGATTTGATTATTGAATATTGTGGATTGAGTATTGAACCATGAGAATTCAGGATATTCTATTGAGTATTGAGAATTGAGGATTGATCGTTGAGTATTGAGGATTCATGGCTGAGGGTTGTATGTTGAATATTGAGGGTTGAGGATTGAGGTTTGGGGACTGAGGACTGTGGATTGAAGACTGAGGGTTGAGGATGTGGGCAGAGGGTCAGGGATTGAGGTTTGACGACTGAGGATTGAGGACTGAGGATTGAGAATTGAGGATTGATGATAGAGGATTGAAGATTGAGGATTGGGTATTGAGGATTGAAGAATGAGGATTGAGGATTGAGGATTGAGGATTGAGGATTGAGGATCTAGGATTGGAGATTGATTATTGAGGATTGAAGATTGAAGATTGAGTATTGAGGATTGAGGATTGAGAATTGAGAATCGAGGATTGAAGATTGAGGATTGAGGATTGAGGATTGAGGATTGAGGATTGAAGATTGAGTATTGAGGATTGAAGATTGAGGATTGAGGATTGAGTATTAACGATTGAGGATTGAGTGTTGTGGATTGAGGACGAGGAATGAGGGTTGAGTATTGATACTTGAGGGCTGAGGATTGAGGATTGAGGATTGCGAATTGAGGATTGAAGATTGAAGATTGAGGATTGGGCATTGAGGATTGTAGAAAGAGGATTGAGGATTGAGGATTGAGGATTGAAGATTGAGAATTGGGTATTGAGGATTGAAGAATGAGGATTGAGGATTGAGGATTGAGGATTGAGGAATGAAGATTGAGGATTCAGGATCGAGGATCGAGGATTGAATATTGAGTATTGAGGATTGAAGATTGAGGATTGAGGATTGAAGATTGAGGATTGAGGATTGATGATGGAGGATGGGGGCTGAGTGTTGAGGGTTGAGGTTTGAGTATTGAATTCTGAGAATTCAGGATAATCTATTGAGTATTGAGAATTGAGGGTTGATGGTTGAGTACTGAGGACTGAGGATTGAGGATTGAAGGTTGAGTATTGAGGATTCAGAATTGAGGATTGAGGATTGAGGGTTGAGGATCGATGATTGAGTATTGAAGATTGAGTATTGATCACTGAGGATTGAGGATTGAGGATTGAGGATTGAGGATTGAGGATTGAAGATTGAATATTGAGGATTGAAGGTTGAGGATTGAGGATTGAGGGTTGAGGATGGATGATGAGGGCTGAGGTTTGAGGATTGAGGTTTGAGGACTGAGGACTGAGGATTGAGGATCGAGAGTTGAGGATTGAGGATTGAGGATTGAGGATTGAGGATTG
This sequence comes from Calliopsis andreniformis, assembly GCF_051401765.1. NCBI lineage: Eukaryota > Metazoa > Arthropoda > Insecta > Hymenoptera > Andrenidae > Calliopsis > Calliopsis andreniformis. The sequence continues at coordinate 561,958 of NW_027480564.1, forward strand.
AGAATTGAGGATTGATGATTGAGGGTTGAAAATTGAATCTTGAGGATTGATGATTGAGGATTGATGATTAAGGATTGAGGATGGAGGATGAGGGCTGAGCATTGAGAATTGAGGATTGCGAATTGAGGATTGAAGATTGAAGATTGAGGATTGGGCATTGAGGATTGTAGAAAGAGGATTGAGGATTGAGGATTGAGGATTGAGGATTGAAAATTGAGTATTGAGGATTGAAGATTGAGGATTGAGTATTGAGGATTGAGGATTGAGGATTGAAGATTGAGTATTGAGGATTAAAGATTGAGGATTGAGGATTGAGGATTGAGGATTGAGGATTGAAGATTGAGGATTGAGGATTGAGGATTGAGGATTGAGCATTGAGGATTGAAGATTGAATATTGACGATTGAAGGTTGAGGATTGAGGATTGAGTGTTGTGGATTGAGGACGAGTACTGAGGGTTGAATATTGATGATTGAGGTCTGAGGATTGAGGATTGAGGATTGAACATTGAGGATTGAGGATTGAGGATTGAGGATTGAGGATTGATGATTGAGTATCGAGGATTGAAGATTGAGGATTGAGGATTGAGGATTGAGGATTGATGATTGAAGATTGTGTATTGAAGATTGAAGATTGAGGATTGAGGATTGAGGATTGAGGATTGAGGATTGAGGATTGAAGATTGAGGGTTGGGGATTGAGGATTGACGATTGAGGATTGAGTATTGAGGATTGAGAATTGAGGATTGAGGTTTGAAATTTAGTATTGAGGATTGAAGATTGAGGATTGAGATTTGATTATTGAATATTGTGGATTGATTATTGAACCATGAGAATTCAGGATATTCTATTGAGTATTGAGAATTGAGGATTGATCGTTGAGTATTGAGGATTCATGGCTGAGGGTTGTATGTTGAATATTGAGGGTTGAGGATTGAGGTTTGGGGACTGAGGACTGTGGATTGAAGACTGAGGGTTGAGGATGTGGGCAGAGGGTCAGGGATTGAGGTTTGACGACTGAGGATTGAGGACTGAGGATTGAGAATTGAGGATTGATGATAGAGGATTGAAGATTGAGGATTGGGTATTGAGGATTGAAGAATGAGGATTGAGGATTGAGGATTGAGGATTGAGGATTGAGGATCTAGGATTGGAGATTGATTATTGAGGATTGAAGATTGAAGATTGAGTATTGAGGATTGAGGATTGAGAATTGAGAATCGAGGATTGAAGATTGAGGATTGAGGATTGAGGATTGAGGATTGAGGATTGAAGATTGAGTATTGAGGATTGAAGATTGAGGATTGAGGATTGAGTATTAACGATTGAGGATTGAGTGTTGTGGATTGAGGACGAGGAATGAGGGTTGAGTATTGATACTTGTGGGCTGAGGATTGAGGATTGAGGATTGCGAATTGAGGATTGAAGATTGAAGATTGAGGATTGGGCATTGAGGATTGTAGAAAGAGGATTGAGGATTGAGGATTAAGGATTGAGGATTGAAAATTGAGTATTGAGTATCGAAGATTGAGGATTGAGTATTGAGGATTGAGGATTGAGGATTGAAGATTGAGTATTAAGGATTAAAGATTGAGGATTGAGGATTGAGTATTGAGGATTGAGGATTGAGGATTGAAAATTTAGTATTGAGGATTGAAGATTGAGGATTGAGTATTGAGGATTGAGGATTGAGAATTGAAGATTGAGTATTGAGGATTGAAGATTGAAGATTGAGGATTGGGCATTGAGGATTGTAGAAAGAGGATTGAGGATTGAGGATTGAGTATTGAGGACTGAATATTGAGGATTGAGGATTGACGATTGAGGATTGAGGATTGAAGATTGAGTATTGAGGATTGAAGGTTGAGGATTGAGGATTGAGGATTGAGGATTGAGGATTGGAGATTGAGGATTGAGGATTGAGGATTGAGGATTGAGCATTGAGGATTGAAGATTGAATATTGATGATTGAAGATTGAGGATTGAGGATTGAGTGTTGTGGATTGAGGACGAGGACTGAGGGTTGAATATTGATGATTGAGGTCTGAGGATTGAGGATTGAGGATTGAAAATTGAGGATTGAGGATTGAGGATTGAGGATTGAGTATTGATCACTGAGGATTGAGGATTGAGGTTTGAGGACTGAGGATTGAGGATTGAAGATTGAGTATTGAGAATTGATGGCTGAGAATTGAGGATTGAGGATTGAGGATCGAGGATTGAGTAATGATGATTGAGGATTGATGATTGAGGATTGAAGATTGAGGATTGGGTATTGAGGATTGAGCGTTGAGGTTTGAGGACTGAGGGCTGAGGATTGAGGATTGAGGATTGAGGCTTGAGGATTGAGGATTGAAGATTGAGGATTGGGGACTGAGGATTGAAGATTCAGTATTGAGTATTGAGGATTGAGGATTGAGGATTGAGTATTGAAGATTCAGTATTGACGATTGAAGATTGAGGATTGAGGATTGATGATTGAAGATTGAGTATTGTGGATAGAAGATTCAGGATTGAGGATTGAGGATTGAGGATTGAGGATTGAGGATTGAAGGTTGAGGATTGGGGATTGAGGATTGACGATTGAGGATTGAGTATTGAGGATTGAGAATTGAGGATTGAGGATTGAAATTGAGTATTGAGGATTGAAGATTGAGTATTGATGTCTGAGGATTGAGGATTGAGGATTGAGGATTGAGGATTGGGGATTGATGATTGAGTATTGAGGATTGAAGATTGAGGATTGAGGATTGAGGATTGATGATGGAGGATGGGGGCTGAGTGTTGAGGGTTGAGGTTTGAGTATTGAATCCTGAGAATTCAGGATATTCTATTGAGTATTGAGAATTGAGGGTTGATGGTTGAGTACTGAGGACTGAGGATTGAGGTTTGAAGGTTGAGTATTGAGGATTCAGAATTCAGGTTTGAGGACTGAGGGTTGAGGATTGAAGATTGAATATTGAGGTTTGAAGATTGAGGATTGAGGATTGATGATTGAGGATTGAGGATGATGACTGAGGGTTGAGGATTGAGGTTTGAGGACTGAGGACTGAGGATTGAGGACTGAGTATTGAAGATTGAGTATTGAGGATTGAAGATTGGCGATTGAGGATTGAGGATTGAGGATTGAGGATTGAGGATTGAGGATTGAAGATTGAGAATTGGGTATTGAGGATTGAAGAATGAGGATTGAGGATTGAGGATTGAGGATTGAGGAATGAAGATTGAGGATTCAGGATCGAGGATTGAGGATTGAATATTGAGTATTGAGGATTGAAGATTGAGGATTGAGGATTGAGGATTGAGGATTGAGGATGGATGATTAAGGATTGAGGATGGAGGATGAGGGCTGAGGATTGAGAATTGAGGATTGCGAATTGAGGATTGAAGATTGAAGATTGAGGATTGGGCATTGAGGATTGTAGAAAGAGGATTGAGGATTGAGGATTGAGGATTGAGGATTGAAAATTGAGTATTGAGGATTGAAGATTGAGGATTGAGTATTGAGGATTGAGGATTGAGGATTGAAGATTGAGTATTGAGGATTAAAGATTGAGGATTGAGGATTGAGGATTGAGGTTTGAGGATTGAAGATTGAGGATTGAGGATTGAGGATTGAGGATTGAGCATTGAGGATTGAAGATTGAATATTGACGATTGAAGATTGAGGATTGAGGATTGAGTGTTGTGGATTGAGGACGAGTACTGAGGGTTGAATATTGATGATTGAGGTCTGAGGATTGAGGATTGAGGATTGAACATTGAGGATTGAGGATTGAGGATTGAGGATTGAGGATTGATGATTGAGTATCGAGGATTGAAGATTGAGGATTGAGGATTGAGGATTGAGGATTGATGATTGAAGATTGTGTATTGAAGATTGAAGATTGAGGATTGAGGATTGAGGATTGAGGATTGAGGATTGAGGATTGAAGATTGAGGGTTGGGGATTGATGATTGACGATTGAGGATTGAGTATTGAGGATTGAGAATTGAGGATTGAGGTTTGAAATTGAGTATTGAGGATTGAAGATTGAGGATTGAGATTTGATTATTGAATATTGTGAATTGAGTATTGAACCATGAGAATTCAGGATATTCTATTGAGTATTGAGAATTGAGGATTGATCGTTGAGTATTGAGGATTCATGGCTGAGGGTTGTATGTTGAATATTGAGGGTTGAGGATTGAGGTTTGGGGACTGAGGACTGTGGATTGAAGACTGAGGGTTGAGGATGTGGGCAGAGGGTCAGGGATTGAGGTTTGACGACTGAGGATTGAGGACTGAGGATTGAGAATTGAGGATTGATGATAGAGGATTGAAGATTGAGGATTGGGTATTGAGGATTGAAGAATGAGGATTGAGGATTGAGGATTGAGGATTGAGGATTGAGGATCTAGGATTGGAGATTGATTATTGAGGATTGAAGATTGCGGATTGAGGATTGAGGATTGAGGATTGAGGATCTAGGATTGGAGATTGATTATTGAGGATTGAAGATTGAGGACCGAGGGTTGAGGATTGAGGTTTGAGGAATGAGGATTGAGGATTGAGGATTGAGTATTGAAGATTGAGTATTGATGCCTGAGGATTGAGGATTGAGGATTGAGGATTGAGGATTGGGGATTGAACATTGAGTACTGAGGATTGAAGATTGAGGATTGAGGATTGAGGATTGAGGATGGAGGATGAGGGCTGAGGGTGGAGGATTGAGGTTTGAGTAGTGAATCCTGAGAATTCAGGATATTCTATTGAGTATTGAGAATTGAGGATTGAGGATGGAGGATGAGGGCTGAGGGTTGAGGATTGAGGTTTGAGTAGTGAATCCTGAGAATTCAGGATATTCTATTGAGTATTGAGAATTGAGGATTGATGGTTGAGAACTGAGGACTGAGGATTGAGGATTGAAGGTTGAGTATTGAGGATTCAGAATTGAGGTTTGAGGACTGAGGATTGAGGATTGAAGATTTAGTATTGAGGATTGAAGATTGAGGATTGAGGATTGAGGATTGAGGATTGAGGATTGAGGATGATGTCTGAGGGTTGAGGATTGAGGTTTGAGGACTGAGGACTGAGGATTGAGGACTGAGGATTGAGGATGAGGGCTGAGGGTCGGGGATTGAGGTTTGACGGCTGAGGACTGAGGATTGAAGATTGAGGATTGAGTATTGAGGATTGAGGATTGAGGATTGAAGATTGAGTATTGAGGATTGAAGATTGAGGATTGAGGATTGAGGATTGAGGATTGAGGATTGAAGATTGAGGATTGAGGATTGAGGATTGAAGATTGATGATTGAAGATTGTGTATTGAAGATTGAAGATTGAGGATTGCGGATTGAGGGTTGAGGATTGAGGATTGAGCATTGAGGATTGAAGATTGAATATTGATGATTGAAGATTGAGGATTGAGGATTGAGGTTTGTGGATTGAGGACGAGTACTGAGGGTTGAATATTGATGATTGAGGTCTGAGAATTGAGGATTGAGGATTGAAAATTGAGGATTGAGGATTGAGGATTTAGGATTGAGGATTGAAGATTGAGTATTGAGTATTGAAGATTGAGGATTGAGGATTGAGGATTGAATATTGATGATTGAAGATTGTGTATTGAAGTTTGAAGATTGAGAATTGAGGATTGATGGTCGAGTACTGAGGACTGAGGATTGAGGATTGAAGGTAGACTATTGAGGATTCAGAATTGAGGTTTGAGGACTGAGGATTGAGGATTGAAGATTGAGTATTGAGGATTGAAGATTGAGGATTGAGGATTGAGGATTCAGGATTGAGGATTGAGGATTGAAGATTGAGGATTGGTGATTGAATAATGAGTACTGAGGATTGAAGGTTGAGGATTGAGTATTGAGGATTGAGGATGGAGGATGAGGGCTGAGGGTTGAGGATTGAGGTTTGAGTATTGAATCCTGAGAATTCAGGATATTCTATTGAGTATTGAGAATTGAGTATTGATGGTTGAGTACTGAGGACTGAGGATTGAGGATTGAAGGTTGACTATTGAGGATTCAGAATTGAGGTTTGAGGGCTGAGTATTGAGGATTGAAGTTTGAGTATTGAGGATTGAAGATTGATGATTGATGATTGAGGATTGAGGATTGAGGATGGTGTCTGAGGGTTGAGGATTGAGGTTTGAGGACTGAGGACTGAGGGTTGAGGACTGAGGATTGAGGATGAGGGCTGAGGGTCGGGGATTGAGGTTTGACGACTGAGGACTGAGTATTGAGGATTGAGAATTCAGGATTGTTGATAGAGGATTGAAGATTGAGGATTGGGTATTGAGGATTGAAGAATGAGGATTGAGGATTGAGGATTGAGGATTGAGGGTTCAGGATCTAGGATTGGAGATTGATTATTGAGGATTGAAGATTGGGGATTGAGGATTGAGGATTGAGGATCTAGGATTGGAGATTGATTATTGAGGATTGAAGATTGAGGATTGATGATTGAGTATTGAGAATTGAGAATTGAGGATGAGGACTGAGGGTTGAGGATTGAGGTTTGAGAAATGAGGATTGAGGATTGAGGATTGAGGATTGAAGATTGAGTATTGAGAATTGAGGATTGAGGATTGAGGATTGAGGATTGAGGATTGAGGATGAGGACTGAGGGTTGAGAATTTAGGTTTGAGAAATGAGGATTGAGGATTGAGGATTGAGGATTGAGGGTTGAGGATTGATGATTGGGTATTGAAGATAGAGTATTGATCACTGAGGATTGAGGATTGAGTATCGAGGATTGAGGATTGAGGATTGAGGATTGAAGATTGAATATTGAGGGTTGAAGATTGAGGATTGAGGATTGAGGGTTGAGGATTGAGGATGAGGACTGACGGTTGAGGATTGAGGTTTGAGGATTGAGGATTGAGGACTGAGGATTGAGGATTGAGGATTGAGCATTGAGGATTGAAGATTGAGGACTGGCGATTGAGGATTGAGGTTTGAGGATTGGGTATTGAGGATTGAAGAATGAGGATTGAGGATTGAGGATTGAGGATTGAGGGTTGAGGATCTAGGATTGGAGATTGATTATCGAGGATTGAAGATTGAGGATTGAGGATTGAAGATTGAGTATTGAGAATTGAGGATTGAGGATTGAGGGTTGAGGATTGAGGATTGAGGATGAGGACTGAGGTTTGAGAATTTAGGTTTGAGAAATGAGGATTGAGGTTTGAGGATTGAGGGTTGAGGATTGATGATTGGGTATTGAAGATTGAGTATTGATCACTGAGGATTGAGGATTGAGGATTGAGGATTGAGGATTGAGGATTGAAGATTGAATATTGAGGATTGAAGATTGAGGATTGAGGATTGAGGATTGAGGATGGAGGATGAGGGCTTAGGGTTGAGGATTGAGGTTTGAGGACTGAGGACTGAGGATTGAGGATCTAGAGTTGAGGATTTAGGATTGAGGATTGAAGATTGAGGATTGAGAATTGAGGATTGATGATTGAGGGTTGAAGATTGAATATTGAGGATTGAAGATTGAGGATTAATGATTAAGGATTGAGGATGGAGGATGAGGGCTGAGGGTTGGGGATTAAGGTTTGAGGACTGAGGACTGAGGATTGAGGATTGGGAATTGAGGATTGAGGGTTGAGGATTGAAGACTGAGGATTGGGTATTGAGGATTGAGGAATGAGAATGGAGGATTGAGGATTGAGGATTGAGGACTGAAGGTTGAATATTGATGAATGAAGATTAACGATTGAGGATTGAGGGTTGTGGATTGAGGACGAGGACTGAGGGTTCAGTATTGACTCTTGAATTCTGAGGATTGAGGATTGAGGATTGAGGATTGCGAATTGAGGATTGAAGATTGAAGATTGAGGATTGGGTATTGAGGATTGTAGAATGAGGACTGAGGATTGAGGATTGAGGATTGAGGATTGAAAATTGAGAATTGAGGATTGAAGATTGAGGATTGAGGATTGAGGATTGAGGATTGAGGATTGAAGATTGAGTATTGAGGATTGAAGATTGAGGATTGAGGATTGCGTATTGAGGATTGAGGATTGAATATTGAGGGTTGAGGATTGAGGATTGAGGATTGAGCATTGAGGATTGAAGATTGAATATTGATGATTGAAGATTGAGGATTGAGGATTGAGGGTTGTGGATTGAGGACGAGGACTGAGGGTTGAGTATTGACACTTGAGGTGTGAGGATTGAGGATTGAGGATTGCGAATTGAGGATTGAAGATTGAAGATTGAAGATTGAGGATTGAGGATTGAGGATTGAGGATTGAGGATTGAAGATTGAGCATTGAGGATTGAGGATTGAGAATTGAGAATCGAGGATTGAAGATTGAGGATTGAGGATTGAGGATTGAGGATTGAGGATTGAAGATTGAGTATTGAGGATTGAAGATTGAGGATTGAGGATTGAGTATTAACGATTGAGGATTGAGTGTTGTGGATTGAGGACGAGGAATGAGGGTTGAGTATTGATACTTGAGGGCTGAGGATTGAGGATTGAGGATTGCGAATTGAGGATTGAAGATTGAAGATTGAGGATTGGGCATTGAGGATTGTAGAAAGAGGATTGAGGATTGAGGATTGAGGATTGAGGATTGAAAATTGAGTATTGAGGATTGAAGATTGAGGATTGAGTATTGAGGATTGAGGATTGAGGATTGAAGATTGAGTATTGAGGATTAAAGATTGAGGATTGAGGATTGAGTATTGAGGATTGAGGATTGAGGATTGAAAATTTAGCATTGAGGATTGAAGATTGAGGATTGAGTATTGAGGATTGAGGATTGAGGATTGAAGATTGAGTATTGAGGATTGAAGATTGAAGATTGAGGATTGGGCATTGAGGATTGTAGAAAGAGGATTGAGGATTGAGGATTGAGTATTGAGGACTGAATATTGAGGATTGAGGATTGACGATTGAGGATTGAGGATTGAAGATTGAGTATTGAGGATTGAAGGTTGAGGATTGAGGATTGAGGATTGAGGATTGAGGATTGGAGATTGAGGATTGAGGATTGAGGATTGAGGATTGAGCATTGAGGATTGAAGATTGAATATTGATGATTGAAGATTGAGGATTGAGGATTGAGTGTTGTGGATTGAGGACGAGGACTGAGGGTTGAATATTGATGATTGAGGTCTGAGGATTGAGGATTGAGGATTGAAAATTGAGGATTGAGGATTGAGGATTGAGGATTGAGTATTGATCACTGAGGATTGAGGATTGAGGTTTGAGGACTGAGGATTGAGGATTGAAGATTGAGTATTGAGAATTGATGGCTGAGGATTGAGGATTGAGGATTGAGGATCGAGGATTGAGTAATGATGATTGAGGATTGATGATTGAGGATTGAAGATTGAGGATTGGGTATTGAGGATTGAGCGTTGAGGTTTGAGGACTGAGGGCTGAGGATTGAGGATTGAGGATTGAGGGTTGAGGATTGAGGATTGAAGATTGAGGATTGGGGACTGAGGATTGAAAATTCAGTATTGAGTATTGAGGATTGAGGATTGAGGATTGAGGATTGAAGATTCAGTATTGACGATTGAAGATTGAGGATTGAGGATTGAGGATTGAGGATTGAGGATTGAGGATTGAGGATTGAAGGTTGAGGATTGGGGATTGAGGATTGACGATTGAGGACTGAGTATTGAGGATTGAGAATTGAGGATTGAGGATTGAAATTGAGTATTGAGGATTGAAGATTGAGTATTGATGTCTGAGGATTGAGGATTGAGGATTGAGGATTGAGGATTGGGGATTGAAGATTGAGGATTGATGATTGAGGATTGAGCATTGAGGATTGAAGATTGAATATTGATGATTGAAGATTGAGGATTGAGGATTGTGGGTTGTGGACTGAGGACGAGTACTGAGGGTTGAATATTGATGACTGAGGTCTGAGGATTGAGGATTGAGAATTGAAAATTGAGGATTGAGGATTGAGGATTGAGGATTGAGGATTGAAGATTGAGTATTGAGGATTGAAGATTGAGGATTGAGGATTGAGGATTGAGGATTGATGATTGTAGATTGTGTATTGAAGATTGGAGATTGAGGATTGAGGATTGAGGATTGAGGATTGAAGATAGAGGATTGGGGATTGAGGATTGACGATTGGGGATTGAGTATTGAGGATTGAGAATTGAGGATTGAGATTTGAAATTGAGTATTGAGGATTGAAGATTGAGGATTGAGATTTGATTATTGAATATTGTGGATTGAGAATTGAACCATGCGAATTCAGGATATTCTATTGAGTATTGAGAATTGAGGATTGATCGTTGAGTATTGAGGATTCATGGCTGAGGGTTGTGTGTTGAATATTGAGGGTTAAGGATTGAGGATTGAGGATTGAGGATGGAGGATGAGGGCTGCGGGTTGAGGATTGAGGTTTGAGTATTGAATCCTGAGAATTCAGGATATTCTATTGAGTATTGAGAATTGAGGATTGATGGTTGAGTACTGAGGACTGAGGATTGAGGGTTGAAGGTTGAGTATTGGGGATTCAGAATTGAGGTTTGAGGACTGAGGATTGAGGATTGAAGATTTAGTATTGAGGATTGAAGATTGAGGATTGAGGATTGAGGATTCAGGATTGAGGATGATGTCTGAGGGTTGAGGATTGAGGTTTGAGGACTGAGGACTGAGGATTGAGGACTGAGGATTGAGGATGAGGGCTGAGGGTCGGGGATTGTGGTTTGACGGCTGAGGACTGAGGATTGAAGATTGAGGATTGAGTATTGAGGATTGAGGATTGAGGGTTGAAGATTGAGTATTGAGGATTGAAGATTGAGGATTGAGGATTGAGGATTGAGGATTGAGGATTGAACATTGAGGATTGAGGATTGAGGATTGAATATTGATGATTGAAGATTGTGTATTGAAGATTGAAGATTGAGGATTGAGGATTGAGGATTGAGGATTGAGGATTGAGGATTGAGGATTGAAGATTGAGGATTGGGGATTGAATATTGAGTACTGAGGATTGAAAGTTGAGGACTGAGTATTGAGGATTGAGGATGGAGGATGAGGGCTGAGGGTTGAGGATTGAGGTTTGAGTATTGAATCCTGAGAATTCACGATATTCTATTGAGTATTGAGAATTGAGAATTGATGGTTGAGTACTGAGGACTGAGGATTGAGGATTGAAGGTTGACTATTGAGGATTCAGAATTGAGTTTTGAGGGCTGTGTATTGAGGATTGAAGATTGGGTATTGAGGATTGAAGATTGAGGATTGATGATTGAGGATTGAGGATTGAGGATGATGTCTGAGGGTTGAGGATTGAGGTTTGAGGACTGAGGACTGAGGGTTGAGGACTGAGGATTGAGGATGAGGGCTGAGGGTCGGCGATTGAGGTTTGACGACTGAGGACTGAGTATTGAGGATTGAGAATTCACGATTGTTGATAGAGGATTGAAGATTGAGGATTGGGTACTGAGGATTGAAGAATGAGGATTGAGGATTGAGGATTGAGCATTGAGGGTTGAGGATCTAGGGTTGGAGATGGATTATTGAGGATTGAAGATTGGGGATAGAGGATTGAGGATTGAGGATCTAGGATTGGAGATTGATTATTGAGAATTGAAGATTGAGGATTGATGATTGAGGATTGAGATTTGTGAATTGAGGATGAGGACTAAGGGTTGAGGATTGAGGTTTGAGAAATGAGGATTGAGGATTGAGGATTGCGGATTGAAGACTGAGTATTGAGAATTGAGGATTGAGCATTGAGGATTGAAGATTGAGGACTGGCGATTGAGGATTGAGGTTTGAGGATTGGGTATTGAGGATTGAAGAATGAGGATTGAGGATTGAGGATTGAGGATTGAGGGTTGAGGATCTAGGATTGGAGATGGATTATTGATGATTGAAGATTGAGGATTGAGGATTGAAGATTGAGTATTGAGAATTGAGGATTGAGGATTGAGGGTTGAGGATTGAGGATTGAGGATGAGGACTGAGGTTTGAGAATTTAGGTTTGAGAAATGAGGATTGAGGTTTGAGGATTGAGGGTTGAGGATTGATGATTGGGTATTGAAGATTGAGTATTGATCACTGAGGATTGAGGATTGAGGATTGAGGATTGAGGATTGAGGATTGAAGATTGAATATTGAGGATTGAAGATTGAGGATTGAGGATTGAGGATTGAGGATGGAGTATGAGGGCTTAGGGTTGAGGATTGAGGTTTGAGGACTGAGGACTGAGGATTGAGGATCTAGAGTTGAGGATTTAGGATTGAGGATTGAGGATTGAGGATTGAGAATTGAGGATTGATGATTGAGGGTTGAAGATTGAATATTGAGGATTGAAGATTGAGGATTAATGATTAAGGATTGAGGATGGAGGATGAGGGCTGAGGGTTGGGGATTGAGGTTTGAGGACTGAGGACTGAGGATTGAGGATTGGGAATTGAGGATTGAGGGTTGAGGATTGAATACTGAGGATTGGGTATTGAGGATTGAAGAATGAGAATGGAGGATTGAGGATTGAGGATTGAGGACTGAAGGTTGAATATTGATGAATGAAGATTAACGATTGAGGATTGAGGGTTGTGGATTGAGGACGAGGAGTGAGGGTTCAGTATTGACTCTTGAATTCTGAGGATTGAGGATTGAGGATTGCGAATTGAGGATTGAAGATTGAAGATTGAGGATTGGGTATTGAGGATTGTAGAATGAGGACTGAGGATTGAGGATTGAGGATTGAGGATTGAAAATTGAGAATTGAGGATTGAAGATTGAGGATTGAGGATTGAGGATTGAGGATTGAGGATTGAAGATTGAGTATTGAGGATTGAAGATTGAGGATTGAGGATTGCGTATTGAGGATTGAGGATTGAATATTGAGGGTTGAGGATTGAGGATTGAGGATTGAGCATTGAGGATTGAAGATTGAATATTGATGATTGAAGATTGAGGATTGAGGATTGAGGGTTGTGGATTGAGGACGAGGACTGAGGGTTGAGTATTGACACTTGAGGTGTGAGGATTGAGGATTGAGGATTGCGAATTGAGGATTGAAGATTGAAGATTGAAGATTGAGGATTGAGGATTGAGGATTGAGGATTGAGGATTGAAGATTGAGCATTGAGGATTGAGGATTGAGAATTGAGAATCGAGGATTGAAGATTGAGGATTGAGGATTGAGGATTGAGGATTGAGGATTGAAGATTGAGTATTGAGGATTGAAGATTGAGGATTGAGGATTGAGTATTAACGATTGAGGATTGAGTGTTGTGGATTGAGGACGAGGAATGAGGGTTGAGTATTGATACTTGAGGGCTGAGGATTGAGGATTGAGGATTGCGAATTGAGGATTGAAGATTGAAGATTGAGGATTGGGCATTGAGGATTGTAGAAAGAGGATTGAGGATTGAGGATTGAGGATTGAGGATTGAAAATTGAGTATTGAGGATTGAAGATTGAGGATTGAGTATTGAGGACTGAGGATTGAGGATTGAAGATTGAGTATTGAGGATTAAAGATTGAGGATTGAGGATTGAGTATTGAGGATTGAGGATTGAGGATTGAAAATTTAGCATTGAGGATTGAAGATTGAGGATTGAGTATTGAGAATTGAGGATTGAGATTTGAAATTGAGTATTGAGGATTGAAGATTGAGGATTGAGATTTGATTATTGAATATTGTGGATTGAGAATTGAACCATGCGAATTCAGGATATTCTATTGAGTATTGAGAATTGAGGATTGATCGTTGAGTATTGAGGATTCATGGCTGAGGGTTGTGTGTTGAATATTGAGGGTTAAGGATTGAGGATTGAGGATTGAGGATGGAGGATGAGGGCTGCGGGTTGAGGATTGAGGTTTGAGTATTGAATCCTGAGAATTCAGGATATTCTATTGAGTATTGAGAATTGAGGATTGATGGTTGAGTACTGAGGACTGAGGATTGAGGGTTGAAGGTTGAGTATTGAGGATTCAGAATTGAGGTTTGAGGACTGAGGATTGAGGATTGAAGATTTAGTATTGAGGATTGAAGATTGAGGATTGAGGATTGAGGATTCAGGATTGAGGATGATGTCTGAGGGTTGAGGATTGAGGTTTGAGGACTGAGGACTGAGGATTGAGGACTGAGGATTGAGGATGAGGGCTGAGGGTCGGGGATTGTGGTTTGACGGCTGAGGACTGAGGATTGAAGATTGAGGATTGAGTATTGAGGATTGAGGATTGAGGGTTGAAGATTGAGTATTGAGGATTGAAGATTGAGGATTGAGGATTGAGGATTGAGGATTGAGGATTGAACATTGAGGATTGAGGATTGAGGATTGAATATTGATGATTGAAGATTGTGTATTGAAGATTGAAGATTGAGGATTGAGGATTGAGGATTGAGGATTGAGGATTGAGGATTGAGGATTGAAGATTGAGGATTGGGGATTGAATATTGAGTACTGAGGATTGAAAGTTGAGGACTGAGTATTGAGGATTGAGGATGGAGGATGAGGGCTGAGGGTTGAGGATTGAGGTTTGATTATTGAATCCTGAGAATTCACGATATTCTATTGAGTATTGAGAATTGAGAATTGATGGTTGAGTACTGACGACTGAGGATTGAGGATTGAAGGTTGACTATTGAGGATTCAGAATTGAGGTTTGACGGCTGTGTATTGAGGATTGAAGATTGGGTATTGAGGATTGAAGATTGAGGATTGATGATTGAGGATTGAGGATTGAGGATGATGTCTGAGGATTGAGGATTGAGGTTTGAGGACTGAGGACTGAGGGTTGAGGACTGAGGATTGAGGATGAGGGCTGAGGGTCGGGGATTGAGGTTTGACGACTGAGGACTGAGTATTGAGGATTGAGAATTCACGATTGTTGATAGAGGATTGAAGATTGAGGATTGGGTACTGAGGATTGAAGAATGAGGATTGAGGATTGAGGATTGAGCATTGAGGGTTGAGGATCTAGGGTTGGAGATGGATTATTGAGGATTGAAGATTGGGGATTGAGGATTGAGGATTGAGGATCTAGGATTGGAGATTGATTATTGAGGATTGAAGATTGAGGATTGATGATTGAGGATTGAGATTTGTGAATTGAGGATGAGGACTAAGGGTTGAGGATTGAGGTTTGAGAAATGAGGATTGAGGATTGAGGATTGCGGATTGAAGACTGAGTATTGAGAATTGAGGATTGAGGATTGAGGATTGAGGATTGAGGATTGAGGATTGAAGATTGAATATTGAGGATTGAAGATTGAGGATTGAGGATTGAGGGTTGAGGATGGAGGATGAGGGCTGAGGGTTGAGGATTGAAGTTTGAAGACTGAGGACTGAGGATTGAGGATCGAGAGTTGAGGGTTGAGGATTGAAGATTGAGGATTGGTTATTGAGGATTGAAGAATGAGGATTGAGGATTGAGGATTGAGGATTGAGGACTGAAGGTTGAATATTGATGAATGAAGATTAACGATTGAGGATTGAGGGTTGTGGATTGAGGACGAGGACTGAGGGTTGAGTATTGACTCTTGAGGTCTGAGGATTGAGGATTGAGGATTGCGAATTGAGGATTGAAGATTGAAGATTGAGGATTGGGTATTGAGGATTGTAGAATGAGGACTGAGGATTGAGGATTGAGGATTGAGGATTGAAAATTGAGAATTGAGGATTGAAGATTGAGGATTGAGGATTGAGGATTGAGGATTGAGGATTGAAGATTGAGTATCGAGGATTGAAGATTGAGGATTGAGGATTGAGTATTGAGGATTGAGGATTGAAGATTGAGGGTTGAGGATTGAGGGTTGAGGATTGAGCATTGAGGATTGAAGATTGAATATTGATGATTGAAGATTGAGGATTGAGGATTGAGGGTTGTGGATTGAGGACGAGGACTGAGGGTTGAGTATTGACACTTGAGGTCTGAGGATTGAGGATTGAGGATTGCGAATTGAGGATTGTAGAATGAGGACTGAGGATTGAGGATTAAGGATTGAGGATTGAGAATTGAGAATCGAGGATTGAAGATTGAGGATTGAGGATTGAGGATTGAGGATTGAGGATTGAAGATTGAGTATTGAGGATTGAAGGTTGAGGATTGAGGATTGAGTATTGAGGATTGAGGATTGAAGATTGAGGATTGAGGATTGAGGATTGATGATTGAGGGTTGAGGATTGAGGATTGAGGATTGAAGATTGAGGATTGGGGATTGAGGATTGACGTTTGAGGATTGAGTATTGAGGATTGAGAATTGAGGATTGAGGATTGAAATTGAGTATTGAGGATTGAAGGTTGAGGATTGAGATTTGATTATTGAATATTGTGGATTGAGTATTGAACCATGAGGATTCAGGATATTCTATTGAGTATTGGGAATTGACGATTGTTGGTTGAGTATTGAGGATTCATGGCTGAGGGTTGTGTGTTGAATATTGAGGGTTGAGGATTGAGGATTGAGGATAGAGGATTGAGGATTGAATATTGAATATTGATGATTGAATACTGTGGATTGAGGATTGAGGTTTGAGGATTGAGGACGAGGACTGACGGTAGAGGATTGAGGTTTGAGGATTGAGGATTGAGGATTGAGGACTGAGGATTGAGGATTGAAGATTAAGCATTGAGGATTGAAGATTGAAGACTGGGGATTGACGATTGATGATTGAGAATTAAGGTTTGAAGATTGTGGATTGAGGATCTAGGATTGGAGATTGATTATTGAGGATTGAAGATTGAGGATTGAGGATTGAGGATTGAGGATTGAGAATTGAGGATGAGGACTGAGGGTTTAGGATTGAGGTTTGAGGAATGAGGATTGAGGGTTGAGGATTGAGTATTGAAGATTGAGTATTGATGCCTGAGGATTGAGGATTGAGGTTTGAGAAATGAGGATTGAGGATTGAGGATTGAGGACTGAGGATTGAGGATCGAGAGTTGAGAATTGAGGATTGAGGATTGAGGATTGAGGATTGAGAATTGAGGACTGATGATTGAGGGTTGAAGATTGAATGTTGAGGATTGAAGATTGAGGATTGATGATTAAGGATTGAGGTTGGAGGATGAGGGCTGAGGGTTGGGGATTGAGGTTTGAGGACTGAGGACTGAGGATTGAGGATTGGGAATTGAGGATTGAGGGTTGAGGATTGAAGATTGAGGATTGGGTATTGAGGATTGAAGAATGAGGATTGAGGATTGAGGATTGAGGATTGAGGACTGAAGGTTGAATATTGATGAATGAAGATTAACGATTGAGGATTGAGGGTTGTGGATTGAGGACGAGGACTGAGGGTTGAGTATTGACTCTTGAGGTCTGAGGATTGAGGACTGAGGATTGCGAATTGAGGATTGAAGATTGAGGATTGATGATTGAGGATTGAGCATTGAGGATTGAAGATTGAATATTGATGATTGAAGATTGAGGATTGAGGATTGAGGGTTGTGGATTGAGAACGAGTACTGAGGGTTGAATATTGATGACTGAGGTCTGAGGATTGAGGATTGAGGATTGAAAATTGAGGATTGAGGATTGAGGATTGAGGATTGAGGATTGAAGACTGAGTATTGAGGATTGAAGATTGAGGATTGAGGATTGAGGATTGAGGATTGATGATTGAAGATTGTGTATGGAAGATTGAAGATTGAGGATTGAGGATTGAGGATTGAGGATTGAGGATTGAGGATTGAAGATAGAGGATTGGGGATTGAGGATTGACGATTGGGGATTGAGTATTGAGGATTGAGAATTGAGGATTGAGGTTTGAAATTGAGTATGGAGGATTGAAGATTGAGGATTGAGATTTGGTTATTGAATATTGTGGATTGAGTATTGAACCATGAGGATTCAGGATATTCTATTGTGTATTGAGAATTGAGGATTGATCGTTGAGTATTGAGGATTCATGGCTGAGGGTTGTGTGTTGAATATTGAGGGTTGAGGATTGAGGATTGAGGATTGAGGATTGAGGATTGAAGATTGAGTATTGATGATTGATTACTGAGGATTGAGGATTGAGGTTTGAGGACTGAGGATTGAGGATTGAGAATTGAGGATGAGGACTGAGGGTTGAGGATTGAGGTTTGAGGAATGAGGATTGAGGTTTGAGGATTGAGGGTTGAGGATTGAGGATTGAGGATTGAGGATTGAGGATTGAGGATTGGGGATTGAATATTGGGTACTGAGTATTGAAGATTGAGGACTGAGGATTGAGGATTGAGGATGGAGGATGAGTGCTGAGGGTTGAGGATAGAGGTTTGAGTATTGAATCCTGAGAATTCGGGATATTCTATTGAGTATTGTGAATTGAGGATTGAGGTTCGAGTACTGAGGACTGAGGATTGAGGATTGAAGGTTGAGTATTGAGGATTCAGAATTGAGGTTTGAGGGCTGAGGATTGAGGATTGAAGATTGAGTATTGGGGATTGAAGATTGAGGATTGAGGATTGAGGATTGAGGATTGAGGATTGAGGATTGAGGATTGAAGATTGAGGATTGAGGATTGAGGATTGAGGATTGAGCATTGAGGATTGAAGATTGAATATTGATGATTGAAGATTGAGGACTGAGGATTGAAAATTGAGGATTGAGGATTGAGGATTGAGGATTGAGGATTGAAGATTGAGTATTGAGGATTGAAGATTGAGGATTGAGGATTGAGGATTGAGGATTGAGGATTGAGGATGATGTCTGAGGGTTGAGGATTGAGGTTTGAGGACTGAGGACAGAGGATTGAGGACTGAGGATTGAGGATGAGGGCTGAGGGTCGGGGATTGAGGTTTGGCGGCTGAGGACTGAGGATTGAGGATTGAGAATTAAGGATTGTTGATAGAGGACTGAAGATTGAGGATTGGGTATTGAGGATTGAAGGATGAGGATTGAGGATTGAGGATTGAGGATTGAGGACTGAAGGTTGAATATTGATGAATGAAGATTAACGATTGAGGATTGAGGGTTGTGGATTGAGGACGAGGACTGAGGGTTGAGTATTGACTCTTGAAGTCTGAGGATTGAGGATTGAGGATTGAGGATTGAGGATTGAAGATTCAGTATTGACGATTGAAGATTGAGGATTGAGGATTGAGGATTGAAGATTGAGGATTGAGGATTGAGGATTGAGGATTGAGGATTGAGGATTGAAGGTCGAGGATTGGGGATTGAGGATTGACGATTAAGGATTGAGTATTGAGGATTGAGAATTGAGGATTGAGGATTGAAATTGAGTATTGAGGATTGAAGATTGATTATTGATGTCTGAGGATTGAGGATTGAGGATTGAGGATTGAGGATTGGGGATTGAAGATTGAGTATTGAGGATTGAAGATTGAGGATTGAGGATTGAGTATTGAGGACGAGGACTGACGGTTGAGGATTGAGGTTTGAGGATTGAGGATTGAGGACTGAGGACTGAGGATTGACGATTGAGCATTGAGGATTGAAGATTGAGGACTGGCGATTGAGGATTGAGGTTTGAGGATTGGGTATTGAGGATTGAAGAATGAGGATTGAGGATTGAGGATTGAGGATTGAGGGTTGAGGATCTAGGATTGGAGATGGATTATTGATGATTGAAGATTGAGGATTGAGGATTGAAGATTGAGTATTGAGAATTGAGGATTGAGGATTGAGGGTTGAGGATTGAGGATTGAGGATGAGGACTGAGGTTTGAGAATTTAGGTTTGAGAAATGAGGATTGAGGTTTGAGGATTGAGGGTTGAGGATTGATGATTGGGTATTGAAGATTGAGTATTGATCACTGAGGATTGAGGATTGAGGATTGAGGATTGAGGATTGAGGATTGAAGATTGAATATTGAGGATTGAAGATTGAGGATTGAGGATTGAGGATTGAGGATGGAGGATGAGGGCTTAGGGTTGAGGATTGAGGTTTGAGGACTGAGGACTGAGGATTGAGGATCTAGAGTTGAGGATTTAGGATTGAGGATTGAGGATTGAGGATTGAGAATTGAGGATTGATGATTGAGGGTTGAAGATTGAATATTGAGGATTGAAGATTGAGGATTAATGATTAAGGATTGAGGATGGAGGATGAGGGCTGAGGGTTGGGGATTGAGGTTTGAGGACTGAGGACTGAGGATTGAGGATTGGGAATTGAGGATTGAGGGTTGAGGATTGAATACTGAGGATTGGGTATTGAGGATTGAAGAATGAGAATGGAGGATTGAGGATTGAGGATTGAGGACTGAAGGTTGAATATTGATGAATGAAGATTAACGATTGAGGATTGAGGGTTGTGGATTGAGGACGAGGAGTGAGGGTTCAGTATTGACTCTTGAATTCTGAGGATTGAGGATTGAGGATTGCGAATTGAGGATTGAAGATTGAAGATTGAGGATTGGGTATTGAGGATTGTAGAATGAGGACTGAGGATTGAGGATTGAGGATTGAGGATTGAAAATTGAGAATTGAGGATTGAAGGTTGAGGATTGAGGATTGAGGATTGAGGATTGAGGATTGAAGATTGAGTATTGAGGATTGAAGATTGAGGATTGAGGATTGCGTATTGAGGATTGAGGATTGAATATTGAGGGTTGAGGATTGAGGATTGAGGATTGAGCATTGAGGATTGAAGATTGAATATTGATGATTGAAGATTGAGGATTGAGGATTGAGGGTTGTGGATTGAGGACGAGGACTGAGGGTTGAGTATTGACACTTGAGGTGTGAGGATTGAGGATTGAGGATTGCGAATTGAGGATTGAAGATTGAAGATTGAAGATTGAGGATTGAGGATTGAGGATTGAGGATTGAGGATTGAAGATTGAGCATTGAGGATTGAGGATTGAGAATTGAGAATCGAGGATTGAAGATTGAGGATTGAGGATTGAGGATTGAGGATTGAGGATTGAAGATTGAGTATTGAGGATTGAAGATTGAGGATTGAGGATTGAGTATTAACGATTGAGGATTGAGTGTTGTGGATTGAGGACGAGGAATGAGGGTTGAGTATTGATACTTGAGGGCTGAGGATTGAGGATTGAGGATTGCGAATTGAGGATTGAAGATTGAAGATTGAGGATTGGGCATTGAGGATTGTAGAAAGAGGATTGAGGATTGAGGATTGAGGATTGAGGATTGAAAATTGAGTATTGAGGATTGAAGATTGAGGATTGAGTATTGAGGATTGAGGATTGAGGATTGAAGATTGAGTATTGAGGATTAAAGATTGAGGATTGAGGATTGAGTATTGAGGATTGAGGATTGAGGATTGAAAATTTAGCATTGAGGATTGAAGATTGAGGATTGAGTATTGAGGATTGAGGATTGAGGATTGAAGATTGAGTATTGAGGATTGAAGATTGAAGATTGAGGATTGGGCATTGAGGATTGTAGAAAGAGGATTGAGGATTGAGGATTGAGTATTGAGGACTGAATATTGAGGATTGAGGATTGACGATTGAGGATTGAGGATTGAAGATTGAGTATTGAGGATTGAAGGTTGAGGATTGAGGATTGAGGATTGAGGATTGAGGATTGGAGATTGAGGATTGAGGATTGAGGATTGAGGATTGAGCATTGAGGATTGAAGATTGAATATTGATGATTGAAGATTGAGGATTGAGGATTGAGTGTTGTGGATTGAGGACGAGGACTGAGGGTTGAATATT
This sequence comes from Calliopsis andreniformis, assembly GCF_051401765.1. NCBI lineage: Eukaryota > Metazoa > Arthropoda > Insecta > Hymenoptera > Andrenidae > Calliopsis > Calliopsis andreniformis. The sequence continues at coordinate 583,536 of NW_027480564.1, forward strand.
GATGATTGAGGCCTGAGGATTGAGGATTGAGGATTGAAAATTGAGGATTGAGGATTGAGGATTGAGGATTGAGTATTGATCACTGAGGATTGAGGATTGAGGTTTGAGGACTGAGGATTGAGGATTGAAGATTGAGTATTGAGAATTGATGGCTGAGGATTGAGGATTGAGGATTGAGGATCGAGGATTGAGTAATGATGATTGAGGATTGATGATTGAGGATTGAAGATTGAGGATTGGGTATTGAGGATTGAGCGTTGAGGTTTGAGGACTGAGGGCTGAGGTTTGAGGATTGAGGATTGAGGGTTGAGGATTGAGGATTGAAGATTGAGGATTGGGGACTGAGGATTGAAAATTCAGTATTGAGTATTGAGGATTGAGGATTGAGGATTGAGGATTGAAGATTCAGTATTGACGATTGAAGATTGAGGATTGAGGATTGAGGATTGAGGATTGAGGATTGAGGATTGAGGATTGAAGGTTGAGGATTGGGGATTGAGGATTGACGATTGAGGATTGAGTATTGAGGATTGAGAATTGAGGATTGAGGATTGAAATTGAGTATTGAGGATTGAAGATTGAGTATTGATGTCTAAGGATTGAGGATTGAGGATTGAGGATTGAGGATTGGGGATTGAAGATTGAGGATTGATGATTGAGGATTGAGCATTGAGGATTGAAGATTGAATATTGATGATTGAAGATTGAGGATTGAGGATTGAGGGTTGTGGACTGAGGACGAGTACTGAGGGTTGAATATTGATGACTGATGTCTGAGGATTGAGGATTGAGGATTGAAAATTGAGGATTGAGGATTGAGGATTGAGGATTGAGGATTGAAGATTGAGTATTGAGGATTGAAGATTGAGGATTGAGGATTGAGGATTGAGATTTGAAATTGAGTATTGAGGATTGAAGATTGAGGATTGAGATATGATTATTGAATATTGTGGATTGAGAATTGAACCATGCGAATTCAGGATATTCTATTGAGTATTGAGAATTGAGGATTGATCGTTGAGTATTGAGGATTCATGGCTGAGGGTTGTGTGTTGAATATTGAGGGTTAAGGATTGAGGATTGAGGATTGAGGATGGAGGATGAGGGCTGCGGGTTGAGGATTGAGGTTTGAGTATTGAATCCTGAGAATTCAGGATATTCTATTGAGTATTGAGAATTGAGGATTGATGGTTGAGTACTGAGGACTGAGGATTGAGGGTTGAAGGTTGAGTATTGAGGATTCAGAATTGAGGTTTGAGGACTGAGGATTGAGGATTGAAGATTTAGTATTGAGGATTGAATATTGAGGATTGAGGATTGAGGATTAAGGATTGAGGATGATGTCTGAGGGTTGAGGATTGAGGTTTGAGGACTGAGGACTGAGGATTGAGGACTGAGGATTGAGGATGAGGGCTTAGGGTCGGGGATTGTGGTTTGACGGCTGAGGAGTGAGGATTGAAGATTCAGGATTGAGTATTGAGGATTGAGGATTGAGGATTGAAGATTGAGTATTGAGGATTGAAGATTGAGGATTGAGGATTGAGGATTGAGGATTGAGGATTGAGGATTGAGGATTGAGGATTGAGGATTGAAGATTGATGATTGAAGATTGTGTATTGAAGATTGAAGATTGAGGATTGAGGGTTGAGGATTGAGGATTGAGGATTGAGGATTGAAGATTGAGGATTGAGGATTGATGATTGAGGATTGAGCATTGAGGATTGAACATTGAATATTGATGATTGAAGATTGAGGATTGAGGATTGAGGGTTGTGGATTGTGGACGAGTACTGAGGGTTGAATATTGATGATTGAGGTCTGAGGATTGAGGATTGAGGATTGAAAATTGAGGATTGAGGATTGAGGAATGAGGATTGAGGATTGAAGATTGAGTATTGAGGATTGAAGATTGAGGATTGAGATTTGATTATTGAATATTGTGGATTGAGTATTGAACCATGAGGATTCAGGATATTCTATTGTGTATTGAGAATTGAGGATTGATCGTTGAGTATTGAGGATTCATGGCTGAGGGTTGTGTGTTGAATATTGAGGGTTGAGGATTGAGGATTGAGGATTGAGGACTGAGGATTGAAGATTGAGTATTGATGATTGAATACTGAGGATTGAGGATTGAGGTTTGAGGATTGAGGATTGAGGATTGAGAATTGAGGACGAGGACTGAGGGTTGAGGATTGAGGTTTGAGGAATGAGGATGAGGGTTGAGGATTGAGGGTTGAGGATTGAGGATTGAGGATGGAGGATGAGGGCTGAGGGTTGAGGATAGGGGTTTGAGTATTGAATCCTAAGAATTCGGGATATTCTATTGAGTATTCTGAATTGAGGATTGATGGTCGAGTACTGAGGACTGAGGATTGAGGATTGAAGGTTGAGTATTGAGGATTCAGAATTGAGGTTTGAGGGCTGAGGATTGAGGATTGAAGATTGAGTATTGAGGATTGAAGATTGAGGATTGAGGATTGAGGATTGAGGATTGAGGATTGAGGATTGAGGATTGAAGATTGAGGATTGAGGATTGAGGATTGAGGATTGAGCATTGAGGATTGAAGATTGAATATTGATGATTGAAGATTGAGGATTGAGGATTGAAAATTGAGGATTGAGGATTGAGGATTGAGGATTGAGGATTGAAGATTGGATATTGAGGATTGAAGATTGAGGATTGAGGATTGAGGATTGAGGATTGAGTGTTTTGGATTGAGGACGAGGACTGAGGGTTGAGTATTGATGTTTGAGGTCTGAGGATTGAGGATTGAGGATTGAAAATTGAGGATTGAGGATTGAGGATTGAGGATTGAGGATTGAAGGTTGGATATTGAGGATTGAAGATTGAGGATTGAAGATTGAGGACTGAGGATTGAGGCTTGAAGGTTGAGTATTGAAGATTCAGGATTGAGGTTTGAGGACTGAGGATTGAGGATTGAAGATTGAAGATTGAGGATTGAAGATTGAGTATTGATGATTGAATACTGAGGATTGAGGATTGAGGTTTGAGTATTGAGGACGAGGACTGACGGTAGAGGATTGAGGTTTGTGGTTTGAGGATTGAGGATTGAGGACTGAGGATTGAGGATTGAGGATTAAGCATTGAGCATTGAAGATTGAAGACTGGGGATTGAGGATTGATGATTGAGAATTAAGGATTGAAGATTGTGGATTGAGGATCTAGGGTTGGAGATTGATTATTGAGGATTGAAGATTGAGGATTGAGGATTGAGGATTGAGGATTGAGAATTGAGGATGAGGACTGAGGCTTGAGGATTGAGGTTTGAGGAATGGGGATTGAGGGTTGAGGGTTGAGGATTGAGGATTGAGGATTGAGGATTGAGTATTGAAGATTGATTATTGATGCCTGAGGATTGAGGATTGAGGATTGAGGATTGGGGATTGAATATTGAGTACTGAGGATTAAAGATTGAGGATTGAAGATTGAGGATTGGGTATTGAGGATTGAGCGTTGAGGTTTGAGGACTGAGGGCTGAGGATTGAGGATTGAGGATTGAGGGTTGAGGATTGAGGATTGTAGATTCAGGATTGGGGACTGAGGATTGAAGATTCAGTATTGAGGATTGAGGATTGAGGATTGAGGATTGAGGATTGAAGATTCAGTATTGACGATTGAAGATTGAGGATTGAGGATTGAGGATTGAAGATTGAGTATTGAGGATAGAAGATTGAGGATTGAGGTTTGAGGACTGAGGATTGAGGATTGAGGATTGAAGGTTGAGGATTGGGGATTGAGGATTGACGATTGAGGATTGAAGATTGAGGATTGGGTATTGAGGACTGAACATTGAGGATTGAGTATTGAAGATTGAAGGTTGAATATTGATGAATGAAGATTAACGATTGAGGATTGAGGGTTGTGGATTCAGGACGAGGACTGAGGGTTGAGTATTGTTACTTGAGGTCTGGGGATTGAGGATTGAGGATTGCGAATTGAGGATTGAAGATTGAAGATTGAGGATTGGGTATTGAGGATTGTAGAATGAGGATTGAGGATTGAGGATTGAGGATTGAGGATTGAAAATTGAGTATTGAGGATTGAAGATTGAGGATTGAGGATTGAGGATTGAGGATTGAGGATTGAAGATTGAGTATTGAGGATTGAAGATTGAGGGTTGAGGATTGAGGATTGAGGATTGAGGATTGAAGATTGAGGATTGAGGATTGATGATTGAGGATTGAGCATTGAGGATTGAACATTGAATATTGATGATTGAAGATTGAGGATTGAGGATTGAGGGTTGTGGATTGTGGACGACTACTGAGGGTTGAATATTGATGATTGAGGTCTGAGGATTGAGGATTGAGGATTGAAAATTGAGGATTGAGGATTGAGGAATGAGGATTGAGGATTGAAGATTGAGTATTGAGGATTGAAGATTGAGGATTGAGATTTGATTATTGAATATTGTGGATTGAGTATTGAACCATGAGGATTCAGGATATTCTATTGTGTATTGAGAATTGAGGATTGATCGTTGAGTATTGAGGATTCATGGCTGAGGGTTGTGTGTTGAATATTGAGGGTTGAGGATTGAGGATTGAGGATTGAGGATTGAGGATTGAGGATTGAGGATTGAGGATTGAGGATTGAAGATTGAGGATTGAGGATTGAGGATTGAGGATTGAGCATTGAGGATTGAAGATTGAATATTGATGATTGAAGATTGAGGATTGAGGATTGAGGATTGAGAATTGAGGATTGAGGATTGAGGATTGAGGATTGAGGATTGAAGATTGGATATTGAGGATTGAAGATTGAGGATTGAGGATTGAGGATTGAGGATTCAGTGTTGTGGATTGAGGACGAGGACTGAGGGTTGAGTATTGATGATTGAGGTCTGAGGATTGAGGATTGAGGATTGAAAATTGAGGATTGAGGATTGAGAATTGAGGATTGAGGATTGAAGGTTGGATATTGAGGATTGAAGATTGAGGATTGAAGATTGAGGACTGAGGATTGAGGCTTGAAGGTTGAGTATTGAAGATTCAGGATTGAGGTTTGAGGACTGAGGATTGAGGATTGAAGATTGAAGATTGAGGATTGAAGATTGAGTATTGATGATTGAATACTGAGGATTGAGGATTGAGGTTTGAGTATTGAGGACGAGGACTGACGGTAGAGGATTGAGGTTTGTGGTTTGAGGATTGAGGATTGAGGACTGAGGATTGAGGATTGAGGATTAAGCATTGAGCATTGAAGATTGAAGACTGGGGATTGAGGATTGATGATTGAGAATTAAGGATTGAAGATTGTGGATTGAGGATCTAGGGTTGGAGATTGATTATTGAGGATTGAAGATTGAGGATTGAGGATTGAGGATTGAGGATTGAGAATTGAGGATGAGGACTGAGGCTTGAGGATTGAGGTTTGAGGAATGGGGATTGAGGGTTGAGGGTTGAGGATTGAGGATTGAGGATTGAGGATTGAGTATTGAAGATTGATTATTGATGCCTGAGGATTGAGGATTGAGGATTGAGGATTGAGGATTGGGGATTGAATATTGAGTACTGAGGATTAAAGATTGAGGATTGAGGATTGAGGATTGAGGATGGAGGATGAGGGCTGAGGGTTGAGGATTGAGGTTTGAGTATTGAATCCTGAGAATTCAGGATATTCTTTTGAGTATTGAGAATTGACGATTGATGGTTGAGTACTAAGGACTGAGGATTGAGGATTGAAGGTTGAGTATTGAGGATTTAGAATTGAGGTTTGAGGACTGATGATTGAGGATTGAAGATTGAGTATTGAGGATTGAAGATTGAGGATTGAGGATTGAGGATTGAGGATTGAGGATTGAGGATGATGTCTGAGGGTTGAGGATTGAGGTTTGAGGACTGAGGACAGAGGATTGAGGACTGAGGATTGAGGATGAGGGCTGAGGTTCGGGGATTGAGGTTTGGCGGCTGAGGACTGAGGATTGAGGATTGAGAATTAAGGATTGTTGATAGAGGACTGAAGATTGAGGATTGGGTATTGAGGATTGAAGGATGAGGATTGAGGATTGAGGATTGATGATTGAGGGTTGAGGATCTAGTATTGGAGATTGATTATTGAGGATTGAAGATTGGGTATTGAGGATTGAGGATTGAGTATCTAGGATTGGAGATTGATTATTGAGGATTGAAGATTGGGGATTGGGGATTGAGGATTGAGTATCTAGGATTGGAGATTGATTATTGAGGATTGAAAATTGAGGATTGAGGATTGAGGATTGAAAATTGAGGATTGAGGATTGAGGATTGAGGATTGAGGATTGAGGATTGAGTGTTGAATGTTGAGTATTGATCACTGAGGATTGAGGATTGAGGTTTGAGGACTGAGGATTGAGGATTGACGATTGAGTATTGAGGATTGATGGCTGAAGATTGTGGATTGAGGATTGAGGATCGAGGATTGAGTAATGATGATTGAGGATTGATGATTGAGGATTGAAGATTGAGGATTGGGTATTGAGGATTGAGCGTTGAGGTTTGAGGACTGAGGCCTGAGGATTGAGGATTGAGGATTGAGGGTTGAGGATTGAGGATTGAAGATTCAGGATTGGGGACTGAGGATTGAAGATTCAGTATTGAGGATTGAGGATTGAGGATTGAGGATTGAGGATTGAAGATTCAGTATTGACGATTGAAGATTGAGGATTGAGGATTGAGGATTGAAGATTGAGTATTGAGGATAGAAGATTGAGGATTGAGGATTGAGGACTGAGGATTGAGGATTGAGGATTGAAGGTTGAGGATTGGGGATTGAGGATTGACGATTGAGGATTGAAGATTGAGGATTGGGTATTGAGGGCTGAACATTGAGGATTGAGTATTGAAGATTGAAGGTTGAATATTGATGAATGAAGATTAACGATTGAGGATTGAGGGTTGTGGATTGAGGACGAGGACTGAGGGTTGAGTATTGTTACTTGAGGTCTGAGGATTGAGGATTGAGGATTGCGAATTGAGGATTGAAGATTGAAGATTGAGGATTGGGTATTGAGGATTGTAGAATGAGGATTGAGGATTGAGGATTGAGGATTGAGGATTGAAAATTGAGTATTGAGGTTTGAGGACTGAGGATTGAGGATTGAGGATTGAAGGTTGAGGATTGGGGATTGAGGATTGACGATTGAGGATTGAAGATTGAGGATTGGGTATTGAGGACTGAACATTGAGGATTGAGTATTGAAGATTGAAGGTTGAATATTGATGAATGAAGATTAACGATTGAGGATTGAGGGTTGTGGATTGTTGACGACTACTGAGGGTTGAATATTGATGATTGAGGTCTGAGGATTGAGGATTGAGGATTGAAAATTGAGGATTGAGGATTGAGGAATGAGGATTGAGGATTGAAGATTGAGTATTGAGGATTGAAGATTGAGGATTGAGATTTGATTATTGAATATTGTGGATTGAGTATTGAACCATGAGGATTCAGGATATTCTATTGTGTATTGAGAATTGAGGATTGATCGTTGAGTATTGAGGATTCATGGCTGAGGGTTGTGTGTTGAATATTGAGGGTTGAGGATTGAGGATTGAGGATTGAGGATTGAGGATTGAGGATTGAGGATTGAGGATTGAGGATTGAAGATTGAGGATTGAGGATTGAGGATTGAGGATTGAGCATTGAGGATTGAAGATTGAATATTGATGATTGAAGATTGAGGATTGAGGATTGAAAATTGAGGATTGAGGATTGAGGATTGAGGATTGAGGATTGAGGATTGGATATTGAGGATTGAAGATTGAGGATTGAGGATTGTGGATTGAGGATTGAGTGTTTTGGATTGAGGACGAGGACTGAGGGTTGAGTATTGATGTTTGAGGTCTGAGGATTGAGGATTGAGGATTGAAAATTGAGGATTGAGGATTGAGGATTGAGGATTGAGGATTGAAGGTTGGATATTGAGGATTGAAGATTGAGGATTGAAGATTGAGGACTGAGGATTGAGGCTTGAAGGTTGAGTATTGAAGATTCAGGATTGAGGTTTGAGGACTGAGGATTGAGGATTGAAGATTGAAGATTGAGGATTGAAGATTGAGTATTGATGATTGAATACTGAGGATTGAGGATTGAGGTTTGAGTATTGAGGACGAGGACTGACGGTAGAGGATTGAGGTTTGTGGTTTGAGGATTGAGGATTGAGGACTGAGGATTGAGGATTGAGGATTAAGCATTGAGCATTGAAGATTGAAGACTGGGGATTGAGGATTGATGATTGAGAATTAAGGATTGAAGATTGTGGATTGAGGATCTAGGGTTGGAGATTGATTATTGAGGATTGAAGATTGAGGATTGAGGATTGAGGATTGAGGATTGAGAATTGAGGATGAGGACTGAGGCTTGAGGATTGAGGTTTGAGGAATGGGGATTGAGGGTTGAGGGTTGAGGATTGAGGATTGAGGATTGAGGATTGAGGATTGAGGATTGAGGATTGAAGATTGAGGATTGGGTATGGAGGACTGAACATTGAGGATTGAGTATTGGAGATTGAAGGTTGAATATTGATGAATGAAGATTAACGATTGAGGATTGAGGGTTGTGGATTGAGGACGAGGACTGAGGGTTGAGTATTGTTACTTGAGGTCTGAGGATTGAGGATTGAGGATTGCGAATTGAGGATTGAAGATTGAAGATTGAGGATTGGGTATTGAGGATTGTAGAATGAGGATTGAGGATTGAGGATTGAGGATTGAGGATTGAAAACTGAGTATTGAGGATTGAAGATTGAGGATTGAGGATTGAGGATTGAGGATTGAGGATTGAAGATTGAGTATTGAGGATTGAAGATTGAGGGTTGAGGATTGAGGATTGAGGATTGAGGATTGCGAATTGAGGATTTAAGATTGAAGATTGAGGATTGGGTATTGAGGATTGTAGAATGAGGATTGAGGATTGAGGATTGAGGATTGTGGATTGAGGATTGAGTATTGAGGATTGAGGATTGAGGAATGAGGATTGAGGATTGAAGATTGAGTATTGATGATTGAATACTGAGGATTGAGGATTGAGGATTGAGGATTGAAGATTGAGTATTGAGGATTGAAGATTGAGGATTGAGGATTGAGGATTGAGGATTGAGGATTGAAGATTGAGGATTGGGGATTGATGATTGAGGATTGAGCATTGAGGATTGAAGATTGAATATTGATGATTAAAGATTGAGGATTGAGGATTGAGTGTTGTGGATTGAGGACGAGTTCTGAGGGTTGAATGTTGATGACTGAGGTCTGAGCATTGAGGATTGAGGATTGAAAATTGAGGATTGAGGATTGAGGATCTAGTATTGGAGATTGATTATTGAGGATTGAAGATTGGGTATTGAGGATTGAGGATTGAGTATCTAGGATTGGAGATTGATTATTGAGGATTGAAGATTGGGGATTGGGGATTGAGGATTGAGTATCTAGGATTGGAGATTGATTATTGAGGATTGAAAATTGAGGATTGAGGATTGAGGATTGAAAATTGAGGATTGAGGATTGAGGATTGAGGATTGAGGATTGAGGATTGAGTGTTGAATGTTGAGTATTGATCACTGAGGATTGAGGATTGAGGTTTGAGGACTGAGGATTGAGGATTGAAGATTGAGTATTGAGGATTGATGGCTGAAGATTGAGGATTGAGGATTGAGGATCGAGGATTGAGTAATGATGATTGAGGATTGATGATTGAGGATTGAAGATTGAGGATTGGGTATTGAGGATTGAGCGTTGAGGTTTGAGGACTGAGGGCTGAGGATTGAGGATTGAGGATTGAGGGTTGAGGATTGAGGATTGAAGATTCAGGATTGGGGACTGAGGATTGAAGATTCAGTATTGAGGATTGAGGATTGAGGATTGAGGATTGAGGATTGAAGATTCAGTATTGACGATTGAAGATTGAGGATTGAGGATTGAGGATTGAAGATTGAGTATTGAGGATAGAAGATTGAGGATTGAGGATTGAGGACTGAGGATTGAGGATTGAGGATTGAAGGTTGAGGATTGGGGATTGAGGATTGACGATTGAGGATTGAAGATTGAGGATTGGGTATTGAGGGCTGAACATTGAGGATTGAGTATTGAAGATTGAAGGTTGAATATTGATGAATGAAGATTAACGATTGAGGATTGAGGGTTGTGGATTGAGGACGAGGACTGAGGGTTGAGTATTGTTACTTGAGGTCTGAGGATTGAGGATTGAGGATTGCGAATTGAGGATTGAAGATTGAAGATTGAGGATTGGGTATTGAGGATTGTAGAATGAGGATTGAGGATTGAGGATTGAGGATTGAGGATTGAAAATTGAGTATTGAGGTTTGAGGACTGAGGATTGAGGATTGAGGATTGAAGGTTGAGGATTGGGGATTGAGGATTGACGATTGAGGATTGAAGATTGAGGATTGGGTATTGAGGACTGAACATTGAGGATTGAGTATTGAAGATTGAAGGTTGAATATTGATGAATGAAGATTAACGATTGAGGATTGAGGGTTGTGGATTGTTGACGACTACTGAGGGTTGAATATTGATGATTGAGGTCTGAGGATTGAGGATTGAGGATTGAAAATTGAGGATTGAGGATTGAGGAATGAGGATTGAGGATTGAAGATTGAGTATTGAGGATTGAAGATTGAGGATTGAGATTTGATTATTGAATATTGTGGATTGAGTATTGAACCATGAGGATTCAGGATATTCTATTGTGTATTGAGAATTGAGGATTGATCGTTGAGTATTGAGGATTCATGGCTGAGGGTTGTGTGTTGAATATTGAGGGTTGAGGATTGAGGATTGAGGATTGAGGATTGAGGATTGAGGATTGAGGATTGAGGATTGAGGATTGAAGATTGAGGATTGAGGATTGAGGATTGAGGATTGAGCATTGAGGATTGAAGATTGAATATTGATGATTGAAGATTGAGGATTGAGGATTGAAAATTGAGGATTGAGGATTGAGGATTGAGGATTGAGGATTGAAGATTGGATATTGAGGATTGAAGATTGAGGATTGAGGATTGAGGATTGAGGATTCAGTGTTGTGGATTGAGGACTAGGACTGAGGGTTGAGTATTGATGATTGAGGTCTGAGGATTGAGGATTGAGGATTGAAAATTGAGGATTGAGGATTGAGAATTGAGGATTGAGGATTGAAGGTTGGATATTGAGGATTGAAGATTGAGGATTGAAGATTGAGGACTGAGGATTGAGGCTTGAAGGTTGAGTATTGAAGATTCAGTATTGAGGTTTGAGGACTGAGGATTGAGGATTGAAGATTGAAGATTGAGGATTGAAGATTGAGTATTGATGATTGAATACTGAGGATTGAGGATTGAGGTTTGAGTATTGAGGACGAGGACTGACGGTAGAGGATTGAGGTTTGTGGTTTGAGGATTGAGGATTGAGGACTGAGGATTGAGGATTGAGGATTAAGCATTGAGCATTGAAGATTGAAGACTGGGGATTGAGGATTGATGATTGAGAATTAAGGATTGAAGATTGTGGATTGAGGATCTAGGGTTGGAGATTGATTATTGAGGATTGAAGATTGAGGATTGAGGATTGAGGATTGAGGATTGAGAATTGAGGATGAGGACTGAGGCTTGAGGATTGAGGTTTGAGGAATGGGGATTGAGGGTTGAGGGTTGAGGATTGAGGATTGAGGATTGAGGATTGAGGATTGAGGATTGAGGATTGAAGATTGAGGATTGGGTATTGAGGACTGAACATTGAGGATTGAGTATTGGAGATTGAAGGTTGAATATTGATGAATGAAGATTAACGATTGAGGATTGAGGGTTGTGGATTGAGGACGAGGACTGAGGGTTGAGTATTGTTACTTGAGGTCTGAGGATTGAGGATTGAGGATTGCGAATTGAGGATTGAAGATTGAAGATTGAGGATTGGGTATTGAGGATTGTAGAATGAGGATTGAGGATTGAGGATTGAGGATTGAGGATTGAAAATTGAGTATTGAGGATTGAAGATTGAGGATTGAGGATTGAGGATTGAGGATTGAGGATTGAAGATTGAGTATTGAGGATTGAAGATTGAGGGTTGAGGATTGAGGATTGAGGATTGAGGATTGCGAATTGAGGATTTAAGATTGAAGATTGAGGATTGGGTATTGAGGATTGTAGAATGAGGATTGAGGATTGAGGATTGAGGATTGTGGATTGAGGATTGAGTATTGAGGATTGAGGATTGAGGAATGAGGATTGAGGATTGAAGATTGAGTATTGATGATTGAATACTGAGGATTGAGGATTGAGGATTGAGGATTGAAGATTGAGTATTGAGGATTGAAGATTGAGGATTGAGGATTGAGGATTGAGGATTGAGGATTGAAGATTGAGGATTGGGGATTGATGATTGAGGATTGAGCATTGAGGATTGAAGATTGAATATTGATGATTAAAGATTGAGGATTTAGGATTGAGTGTTGTGGATTGAGGACGAGTTCTGAGGGTTGAATGTTGATGACTGAGGTCTGAGCATTGAGGATTGAGGATTGAAAATTGAGGATTGAGGATTGAGGATTGAAGATTGAGGAATGAGGATTGAGTATTGAGGATTGATGATTGAAGATTGTGTATTGAAGATTGAAGATTGAGGATTGAGGATTGAGGATTGAGGATTGGCGATTGAGGATTGAGTATTGAGAATTGAGGATTGATGGTTGAGTATTGAGGATTCATGGCTGAGGGTTGTGTGTTGAATATTGAGGGTTGAGGATTGAGGATTGAGGATTGAGGATTGAGGATTGAAGATTGAGTATTGATGATTGAATATTGAGGATTGAGGATTGAGGTTTGAGGATTGAGGACGAGGACTGACGGTAGAGGATTGAGGTTTGAGGATTGAGGATTGAGGATTGAGGACTGCGGATTGAGGATTGAGGATTGAGCATTGAGGATTGAAGATTGAAGACTGGGGATTGAGGATTGAAGATTGAGAATTAAGGATTGATGATTGTGGATTGAGGATCTAGCATTGGAGATTGATTATTGAGGATTGAAGATTGAGGATTGAGGATTGAGGATTGAGGATTGAGAATTGAGGACGAGGACTGAGGACTGAGGTTTGAGGAATGAGGATTGAGGGTTGAGGATTGAGGATTGAGGATTGAGGATTGAGGACCTTGAATTGGAGATTGATTATTAAGGATTGAAGATTGAGGATTGATGATTGAGGATTGAGAATTGAGAATTGAGGATGAGGACTGAGGGTTGAGGATTGAGGTTTGAGAAATGAGGATTGAGGATTGAGGATTGAGGATTAAGGATTGAGGATTGAGGATTGTGTATTAATGATTGAGTATTGATCACTGAGGATTGAGGATTGAGGATTCAGAGTTGAGGATTGAGGGTTGATGATTGAATATTGAGGATTGAAGATTGAGGATTGATGATTAAGGATTGAGGATGGAGGATGAGGGCTGAGCGTTGAGGATTGAGGTTTGAGGACTGAGGACAGAGGATTGAGGATTGAGAATTGAGGATTGAGGATTGAGGATTGAGGATTGAAAATTGAGTATTGAGGACTGAATATTGAGGATTGAGGATTGACGATTGAGGATTGAGGAATGAAGATTGAGTGTTGAGGATTGAATGTTGAGGCTTGAGGATTGAGGATTGAGGATTGAGGATTGAAGATTGAGGATTGAGGATTGAGGATTGAGGATTGAGGATTGAGCATTGAGGATTGAAGATTGAATATTGATGATTGAAATTTGAGGATTGAGGATTGAGTGTTGTGGATTGAGGACGAGGACTGAGGGTTGAGTATTGATGATTGAGGTCTGAGGATTGAGGATTGAGGATTGAAAATTGAGGATTGAGGATTGAGGATTGAGGATTGAGGATTGAAGGTTGGTTATTGAGGATTGAAGATTGAGGATTGAAGATTGAGGACTGAGGATTGAGGCTTGAAGGTTGAGTATTGAAGATTCAGGATTGAGGTTTGAGGACTGAGGATTGAGGATTGAAGATTGAAGATTGAGGATTGAAGATTGAGTATTGATGATTGAATACTGAGGATTGAGGATTGAGGTTTGAGTATTGAGGACGAGGACTGACGGTAGAGGATTGAGGTTTGTGGTTTGAGGATTGAGGATTGAGGACTGAGGATTGAGGATTGAGGATTAAGCATTGAGCATTGAAGATTGAAGACTGGGGATTGAGGATTGATGATTGAGAATTAAGGATTGAAGATTGTGGATTGAGGATCTAGGGTTGGAGATTGATTATTGAGGATTGAAGATTGAGGATTGAGGATTGAGGATTGAGGATTGAGAATTGAGGATGAGGACTGAGGCTTGAGGATTGAGGTTTGAGGAATGGGGATTGAGGGTTGAGGGTTGAGGATTGAGGATTGAGGATTGAGGATTGAGTATTGAAGATTGATTATTGATGCCTGAGGATTGAGGATTGAGGATTGAGGATTGAGGATTGGGGATTGAATATTGAGTACTGAGGATTAAAGATTGAGGATTGAGGATTGAGGATTGAGGATGGAGGATGAGGGCTGAGGGTTGAGGATTGAGGTTTGAGTATTGAATCCTGAGAATTCAGGATATTCTTTTGAGTATTGAGAATTGACGATTGATGGTTGAGTACTAAGGACTGAGGATTGAGGATTGAAGGTTGAGTATTGAGGATTTAGAATTGAGGTTTGAGGACTGATGATTGAGGATTGAAGATTGAGTATTGAGGATTGAAGATTGAGGATTGAGGATTGAGGATTGAGGATTGAGGATTGAGGATGATGTCTGAGGGTTGAGGATTGAGGTTTGAGGACTGAGGACAGAGGATTGAGGACTGAGGATTGAGGATGAGGGCTGAGGGTCGGGGATTGAGGTTTGGCGGCTGAGGACTGAGGATTGAGGATTGAGAATTAAGGATTGTTGATAGAGGACTGAAGATTGAGGATTGGGTATTGAGGATTGAAGGATGAGGATTGAGGATTGAGGATTGAGGATTGAGGGTTGAGGATCTAGTATTGGAGATTGATTATTGAGGATTGAAGATTGGGTATTGAGGATTGAGGATTGAGTATCTAGGATTGGAGATTGATTATTGAGGATTGAAGATTGGGGATTGGGGATTGAGGATTGAGTATCTAGGATTGGAGATTGATTATTGAGGATTGAAAATTGAGGATTGAGGATTGAGGATTGAAAATTGAGGATTGAGGATTGAGGATTGAGGATTGAGGATTGAGGATTGAGTGTTGAAGATTGAGTATTGATCACTGAGGATTGAGGATTGAGGTTTGAGGACTGAGGATTGAGGATTGAAGATTGAGTATTGAGGATTGAAGATTGAATATTGATGATTGAAGATTGAGGATTGAGGATTGAAAATTGAGGATTGAGGATTGAGGATTGAGGATTGAGGATTGAAGATTGGATATTGAGGATTGAAGATTGAGGATTGAGGATTGAGGATTGAGGATTCAGTGTTGTGGATTGAGGACGAGGACTGAGGGTTGAGTATTGATGATTGAGGTCTGAGGATTGAGGATTGAGGATTGAAAATTGAGGATTGAGGATTGAGAATTGAGGATTGAGGATTGAAGGTTGGATATTGAGGATTGAAGATTGAGGATTGAAGATTGAGGACTGAGGATTGAGGCTTGAAGGTTGAGTATTGAAGATTCAGGATTGAGGTTTGAGGACTGAGGATTGAGGATTGAAGATTGAAGATTGAGGATTGAAGATTGAGTATTGATGATTGAATACTGAGGATTGAGGATTGAGGTTTGAGTATTGAGGACGAGGACTGACGGTAGAGGATTGAGGTTTGTGGTTTGAGGGTTGAGGATTGAGGACTGAGGATTGAGGATTGAGGATTAAGCATTGAGCATTGAAGATTGAAGACTGGGGATTGAGGATTGATGATTGAGAATTAAGGATTGAAGATTGTGGATTGAGGATCTAGGGTTGGAGATTGATTATTGAGGATTGAAGATTGAGGATTGAGGATTGAGGATTGAGGATTGAGAATTGAGGATGAGGACTGAGGCTTGAGGATTGAGGTTTGAGGAATGGGGATTGAGGGTTGAGGGTTGAGGATTGAGGATTGAGGATTGAGGATTGAGTATTGAAGATTGATTATTGATGCCTGAGGGTTGAGGATTGAGGATTGAGGATTGAGGATTGGGGATTGAATATTGAGTACTGACGATTAAAGATTGAGGATTGAGGATTGAGGATTGAGGATGGAGGATGAGGGCTGAGGGTTGAGGATTGATGTTTGAGTATTGAATCCTGAGAATTCAGGATATTCTTTTGAGTATTGAGAATTGACGATTGATGGTTGAGTACTAAGGACTGAGGATTGAGGATTGAAGGTTGAGTATTGAGGATTTAGAATTGAGGTTTGAGGACTGATGATTGAGGATTGAAGATTGAGTATTGAGGATTGAAGATTGAGGATTGAGGATTGAGGATTGAGGATTG